>NC_135983.1:22145257-22402757 GCF_053455715.1 Rhinoraja longicauda
GCGAGACTGTCGTATGTTGAAAGACTGGAGCGACTAGGCTTGTATACACTGGAATTTAGAAGGATGAGAGGGGATCTTATCGAAACGTTTAAGATTATTAAGGGGTTGGACACGTTAGAGGCAGGAAACATGTTCCCAATGTTGGGGGAGTCCAGAACAAGGGGCCATGGTTTAATAATAAGGGGTAGGCCATTTAGAACGGAGATGAGGAAAAACTTTTTTCAGTCAGAGAGTTGTGAATCTGTGGAATTCTCTGCCTCAGAAGGCAGTGGAGGCCAATTCTCTGAATGCATTCAAGAGAGAGCTAGATAGAGCTCTTAAGGATAGCGGAGTCAGGGGGTATGGGGAGAAGGCAGGAACGGGGTACTGATTGAGAATGATCAGCCATGATCACGTTGAATAGTGGTGCTGGCTCGAAGGGCTGAATGGCCTCCTCCTGCACCTATTGTCTATTGTCTACTGTAAAAGCTTCGATGTGCATGCTATCCAATCCGGACAGATACTTAGTTTAGAGATATGGCGCTGAAACAGGCTCTTCGGCCCACCGAGTCCACGCATTAGCACTATCCTCCACACCAGGGTCAATTTACAAATGTTATCATGACATTAATATTTTATGTGTGGTGATTAGTGAGAGTTAGATTACACAGCTCGGTGAATTGGCTGTCGGGTGACTGAGAATAGTCAGTAGGGTTGCCAACTTCCTCACTCAGTCTGAAGAAGGGTCTCGACCCGAAACGTCACCCATTCTTTCTCTCCCGAGATGCTGCCTGTCCCGCTGAGTTACTCCAGCATTTTGTGTCTACCCTCGCTCCCAAATACGGGACAAGGTGACCCTTATTTAGGAATGAGGAATTTGGCAACCCTACTAACACGGGACAAGGGCGGTCCCATACGGGACAAACTAATTTAGCCCAAAATACGGGATGTCCCGGCTAATATGGGACAGTTCGTGACCCTACGTGGACAGGTGATAGGTGTTAGTGAGACACCTGTCTCCTCTAAAAGCAATTATTGGAGCGCAGTTTCAGTAGTGAATTTGTAATTCTGGGACACCAATTGTTCTCTCCTGCCTCTGCCACTTTCTTTCACGGTCTGCAGTGGATTGTCTCTGAAGTCCATCCAATTCTTGCTCCCTCCCCGACCTTGAGTGCCACCTCCAACTGTGGTTGAGGGTTCTCACTCAATCCCTCCTGCCTCCACTCAAGACTCCTCCCCACCCCCCCCTGTTATCTGGCAACTGAACCGTCCTCTCATCAGCTAGAGTGCGGTCCTGACCTCCCATCGACCTCATTGGAGACCTTTGAACTATCTTTAATCAGACTTTATCAGACTTCAATGTTATATATTTGCATTAAATGTTGTACCTTTTATCCTTTATCTGTGTACTTTGAACGGCTTGATTTTATTCAGGTCTCGCCTTTTCTTTTCCAGAACCAGGGGCCACAGTCTAAGAATAGACAGAAGGCAGTGGAGGGCAATTCTCTGAATGCATTCAAGAGAGAGCTAGATAGAGCTCTTAAGGATAGCGGAGTCAGGGGGTATGGGGAGAAGGCAGGAACAGGGTACTGATTGAGAATGATCAGCCATGATCACATTGAATGGCGGTGCTGGCTCGAAGGGCCGAATGGCCTACGCCTGCACCTATTGTCTATTGCCTATTGTCTATTAATTAAAAAAGGGGATGCCATTTAAAACTCAGGTGAGAAGAAACTTTTTCACCCAGAGAGTTGTGAATTTGAGGCCTTCTCTGCCACAGAAGGCAGTGGAGGCCAATTCACCGTATGAATTCAAAAGAGAGTTAGATAGAACTCTAGGGGCTAGTGGAATCAAGGGATATGGGGAGAAGGCAGGCACAGGTTACTGATTGTGGATGTTCAGCCATGATCACAATGAATGGTGGTGCTGGCTTGAAGGGCCAAACGGCCTCCTCCTGCACTTATTTTCTATGTTTCTATGACAGCATAGAAGCAAATTATTTTCACTCTACACATGATACATGACAAAAATAAACTTCGGTACATGTGCCAATAATAAACTAAATGAAACTAAACACAACTAAACTAACATTATGGTGGCGCAGTGGTAGAACTACTGCCTTACATCGCCAAAGATCTGTTCTCCCCATGACCCGCGTGGGTTTTCTCCGAGATCTTCGGTTTCCTGCCACACTCCAAAGACGTACAGGTTTGTAGGTTAATTGGCTTGGTTTAAATGTAAAATTGTCCCTAGTGTGTGTCGGGACAAGGTGCCCAACTAGTTTGACTGTCCTCTGATTAAATTTTTCTGATTGTTTGCCTCACTGTCACCGTCCTTCCCTTCAACTAACAATGATCTGTTCTACATTTTCCTTGAACTTGATCCCCTTTGATCTCTCGTTTTCACTCCTTACCCTTCCATATCTCTATGTCTCCCTCTCCCCCGACTCTCAGTCTGAAGAAGGGTCTCGACCCGAAATGTCACCCATTCCTTCTCTCCAGAGATGCTGCCTGTCTCCAGTATTTTGTGTCTATCTTCATACCACACTCACTGTTTGAACTAAATCCCCTTTCAAGCATGGCATTTTAGGTCGGCCTCAAGATTATTTGAAGATGGTTTTGTTCCAGCGAAACAGAAGAATCATCAACATTTAAATGCAGGTTAAAAGGCTCAAGTCTGTGGTAGGCGCTGAATATTTTTATCGCCCAGAGTTTGACCTGAGCAGGCATTTAAGAAAAAACGACCAAATTATCCTCCTGAAACAGCACTCAATCCACTTCTGTGGTTTTGAACAGAAACCTTGTGATCTTCTCGGGAATAAATAGGTTATTGCTGAGAGTTGGCAGAGAATGGATTTAATTAGGCAACAATAACAACAACAGCATTTTATCACGACTGGGTCTGTTCTAAATTTAAAACTGTGTGTAAAATCTTGGATGATGAAACCCTGTGCAACACAGGCTCACAGCAAGAACAGCACAGGCACCTATCATTCTGCCACTGAAACCATGCAGGAAGGCAGTCTCCATTAAAGAGGGTATTTCTGATACAGTCACCCTGTTCTTATTCTCTCTTCATTCACTACCTTGAAGGAAAGCAGGAGAGTTCCTCTTGGTCCTCTTCACATCAACATTCATCCTTCTATTATATGATATTATATATGATATTATATGATGTGATATGATATTATCTCTATACTAAAACTCTTTTTTGTTTGATTGTTTGTACCTGAACTACAGCCAAATCGGTACACGATAGCGTGGCAATTTTAGGCCCACCTTACTCACCATCGTCCCTTTGGTTCTAATGGAAGAAGTTTCATTAAAATCGGTGTTATATTTTTAAAGTTATTAACATTTTGACGTTTATATCTATCTCCTAGGGGGCAAAGGGGGAGGGGGAGGAGGGGGGAGGAGAGGGTGCTGCACCAATGCAGGAGAGGTTTGGGCCCAACAGGTCCACTTGGTCTAGTATTATATATATTTTGATTAGTAAGGGTGTCAGGGGTTACGGGGAGAAGGCAGGAGAATGGGGTTAAGAGAGATAGATCAGCCATGATTGAATGGCGGAATAGACTTGAATGGCTGAATGGCCTAATTCCCTACTTATGAGCTTAAGAACTTATTATATTATCTTGTTGATGTGATTTGCTGTTTATGCAATTAGCAACATATTTCCTTTACAATATTATCCTTCAAAAATCATCCATCCTTGTCTCCAAAGTGCTTTGGGCTGTCCTGAGCTAGTGACCAAACCGATTGCTTCTACCTATATCCTTTCCTCTCGCCTCACATTACACTCTCCTCCTCATCTCACACTTCTTTTTTTATCTCTAGTCTTTGTCCATGTAACCCCCTTCCCACCTCTTCCTCACCCGAATTCACCTATCATTTGTGTTAAGAAGGAACTGCAGATGCTGGTTTACACCGAAGATAGACACAAAATGCTGGAGTGAATCAGAGGGACAGGCAGCATCTCTGGAGAAAGGAAAAAGGTGATGTTTCGGGTTGACACCCTGGTGTCGACATTCACCTATCATTTGCCAGGCTCTGTCCCGTCCCTGTCTCTCTTCCTGCTTTCTCCCCCCTACTACAATCAGACCGAAGAAGGGTCCTGACATGAAACGTTGCCGACCCATGTCCTCCAGTGATGCAGCCTGACCGGCTGAGTTACTCCAGCGTTTTGTGTCTTTTTTTAACACCAAGCTAAAGTCTGCTTAACCTACTTGCTGTAGATACACCTGATCATGATGGTACCTTTGGGAGTTGCTAACTGACAGTCCCTGTCTAGAAACTGCAGCACATAAAGACACACATTTCACACCGTGAAAAATAAAACACTAAAGAATGCAGAGAAATCTAAAAATGATGCCAGGTCTGAGATGTCTGGTGTTGTGTGAGTAGCCTGGACCATTATCAGGTGAATCACAGGCTTTCAACGTGTCTCTGAAGCTTGTGTGGAACACAGAGTGCTGGAGCAACGTAGCAGGTGAGGCGGCATCACTGGAGGGCATGGACAGGCAAGGTTTGGTGTTGGCACCCTTCTTCAGACTGGTGCTCCCAACCCAAAACTTTCAGGAACGGTAGGAGGGTGAACCGGGGTAATGCCTCTAGCACAAAGATGGCCGGATGAGCCGACTGGACATTGGACTTTGAATAATGCCACCAAAAGTGTCGTCGACCACTTTATTGATAGATAGATAGACGCAAAAAATAATTCACTGTGCATTTGCATATGTGACAAATTAGACACTATTGACGTTATTGACTATTGACTCCCACACCCCACGTGTGACCAAGTGAGCCAAGCCCGCCATGTTTTTCGAATGGGACCTGACTCTCTTCCTCTTGCCTGGCCAAAGCTTCACCTCATACCTCAGATTGTGCCGAGCACAGCTTGAACTGTTGGCAAATCACAGTCGGGATTCACCTCATCTCAAGGTCAGTCGGGATGAATATCATTCACTCAACAGTTCGACGGCACGACAGTGCCTGGGGACATGAACGGTGCCCCATGTTGTGAAGGGGATCGTAACTCTTCGCCAGTCACACTGCAAAGGCGAGCCTCACAGCGGAAGTGACAAATATTAATTTCATGTCAAGTCCAGCGGATTAAAGCCGAGCCGTTGGCCGGCCAGCGATACTATTAAGATGAATGAGCATGTGCACTTCTTTCTGAAATCATCATCAGACATCTTTTAGCAAATTCATTTCCTCCTTTCAAAAGAAATCAGTGGCAGCACTTGAGCAGTGGGAAGCAAGCATAGAGAGTCAGTATGTCTTTAGTTCAGGCGGAGAGATGTCACAATGTGCTGGTAACTCTCATTATATTTTGTGGAGAACTCAGTTCCCAGCAGTTAATGAATACACCAGCTTTGCTTTGCATCTGTTTCTCCCCATCCTTAATCAAGATTACCTTTGACGGTTTACCATTATCTGTTGCCAGATTGTTCGACTCTAAGGAAATCTCTCTCTCTCTCTCTCTCGTTGAAGGCCACATGAAAATGTAAGCGAACAGTCGCCCAGCAAAACACAATGCTTTTATTCTGGAATTAACTTATGTCTCTGAAGCATCCAAAACATGATGGGCTACCCGTCACACCAGACATGGGTCACAAAATGGCCACCCCTCTGCTGTCAGAGAGGCTCAGGGGATTCATTGGTGTTCTGGTTCCGGCAGATTAAAATTCTGGGCCGTCTCTCTCTGTGCTCGTAAAATCACAAACCTTTTTCTGCACTCTCGAATGAATATTAAAGATCACAGAAAGCTATTTCAAAGGAGAGCAGTAAGTTCTTGCTGGAGTATGGGCCGAATAAAACCCCCTTAATTTTGGTTCAAAAAGTAGCAAGTGTGCTCCAGTTGTACACAGATTGGCTGCAGTCCTTTGCAAGGGCTGAGCTTGAGAAGAGCGCTGCAGAAGAGCAAATATTTCTTCTTTCCTTCTGTCATTAAGGTTTCAGCCTGATGGGAAGGCTCTCCGCTTGCCACTATGTGCAGGGCATGGATGGCAGGATATTATCAGGGCGGCACAGTGGCGCAGTGGTAGAGTTGCCGCCTCACAGCGTCAGGGGACCTGGGTTCGATCCCGACTATGGGTGCTGTCAGTACGGAGTTTGTACATCCTCCCGTGACCCACGTGAGTTTTCTCCGAGAAGCTCTCATTTCCTCCCACATTGAAGCTTATTTGAGTGCCAGAACTGTTGAAATGCTCAAAATTTGCTTTGCATTTCATGAATGCACATTTGCAACGTGATTCATGGTTCTCAGCAAGTTGAATAGAAGGGCCATGTGGGTGTTGTGGGCACAACAGACTGCAGGTGTGACTAACCATTGGCATTGCCAATCTGCCACAGCTCTGCCATCTGGTCTGTGCCCAGCCAATAAATGCACCATGTGAACCATGTTCAAGAAACCTGGTCTTCCCAGTGGGAGAGACCACCTCCCCAACAGCCTGAGATACTGAAGGGATTCTTGAACATTGAGTGTATTGGAAACATTCATAGAAACATAGAAACAGAGAAATTAGGTGCAGGAGGAGGCCATTTGGCCCTTCGAGCCAGCACTGCCATTCATTGTGATCATGGCTGATCATCCACAATCAGTAACCCGTGCCTGCCTTCTCCCCATATCCATTAATTCCACTAGCCCCTAGAGCTCTATCTAACTCTCTTGTAAATTCATCCAGTGAATTGGCCTCCACTGCCTTCTGTGGCAGAGAATTCCACAAATTCACAACTCTCTGGGTGAAAACGTTTCTTCTCACCTCAGTTTTAAATGGCCTCCCCTTTATTCTTAGACTGTGGTTCTGGACTCCCCCAACATTGGGAACATTTTTCCTGTAAGATGCCCTCTGATCCTCCTAAACTCCAGTGAATACAAGCCCAGTCTTTCCAATATTTCCTCATATGACAGTCCCGCCAGTTTGTTTGCTGGAACTGTGCCACGAAACGCTCTTTCAAATGACAGGTACCTGGGATGGAAGAAGCCCTCTCTGGATCGGTACCGAGGGCATGGCAGGACCCATCTTACCATCAGTATGGCTGCAGCTTTGAGGCCATCCATTGCTGCAATTTACAAGACCTCAGCAGTCTCAGACTTGTGTTTATTGAGATGTGTCTTTTAGACCCCAGAGATACAGAGCAAAGGGGGAGATACAGAGTGCAGGATATAGTTCTCAGTGGGTAGCGCACCATCTCAATAGGCCAATGTCCTCAATGGGGGAGAGGTGAATCAGATTGTACCCTAAGCTTATGGAAGGACTGCTCAGAACCCTCATTTAGACTTTAGAGATACACCGTGGAAACAGGCCCCTTCGGCCCACCGAGTCCGCACCATACAACAGCACTATCCTACCCACGCAAGGGACAATTTAACAGTTACAGAAACCAATTAACCTACAAACACCCTTCACCTCTTTGGAGTGTGGGAGGAAACGGGCACCCGGGGAAAACCCATGCGGTCACGTACAAACGCAAATGCAAACACATGCGGTCACGTACAAACGCAAATGCAAACACATGCGGTCACGTACAAACTCCATACAGACAGCACCCGTGGTCGGGATTGAACCCAGGTCTCTGGCACTGTAAGGCAGCAACACTACCCGCTGCGCCATCGTGCCGCCATGTTGGTGGCCAGGAGACAACGGGCACCTCTTTGGGAGGCGATGGGCCCAATCAGAAGGTGCCAGCCGCATTTAGCCCGTGCCAACCAGGCTCACGGACGCACCAATGCAGAATGCAGTGCAGTGGTGCAGGGCTTGCTGCCACCCTGACCTGCACCACCCTGACCTGCTGCCACCCTGACCCACCCTGACCGACCCTGACCCACCCTGACCCACCCTGACCTCCAGCCACCCTGACCCACCCTGACCCACCCTGACCCACCCTGACCCACCCTGACCCACCCTGACCCACCCTGACCTGCTGCCACCCTGACCCACCCTGACCCACCCTGACCCACCCTGACCCACCCTGACCCACCCTGACCTGTAGCCACTCTGACCTGCTGCTACTCTGACCCACCCTGACCCACCCTGACCTGTAGCCACTCTGACCTGCAGCCACACATTGATGAGTTGGCCCGGCTTGGCTCATAGGTTCATAAGCGATAGGAGCAGAATTAGGCCATTCGGCCCATCAAGCCAAGTCTGCCATTCAATCATGGCTGATCTATCTCTCCCTCCTAAGGTAGAATGTATTATTGATAAAGTTGGCAATATATTAATTCGATTACTGTTTGTTTGTAAACTGCCTTTGGTCGTATTATCCTTTTACATGGTTGTTTTGTTTTCTGAATAAAAAGTATTTGTATATATTTTTTTTAAACCACCCATTAATTCTCCTGCCTCCTCCCCATAACCTCTGACACCCGCACTAATCAAGAATTATCTGCATCGTCCCCTGCAATACAGTGGAGAGAAAATGATTGAATTGCTTGTGCCATTAGTGAAGTCACTTAGTCGCCATGCCCACATCCCAATGCCAGCGTACGTGGTCGGGTCTGAGGAAGGGGCTCGACCCGAAACGTCACCCATTCCTTCTCTCCCTGAGATGCTGCCTGTCCCGCTGAGTTACTCCAGCATTTTGTGAATAATAGACAATAGACAACAGGTGCAGGAGGAGGCCATTCGGCCCTTCGAGCCAGCACCGCCATTCAATGTGATCATGGCTGATCATTCTCAATCAGTACCCCGTTCCTGCCTTCTCCCTATACCCCCTGACTCCGCTATCCTTAAGAGCTCTATCTAGCTCTCTCTTGAATGCATTCGGAGAATTGGCCTCCACTGCCTTCTGAGGCCGAGAATTCCACAAATACCTTGGATTTGTACCAGCATCTGCAGTTATTTTCTTATACTACCCAACTTGTCCCCAAGCTGTTTCATCAGCAGAGCGGGTCGGTGCGATTTTAAAAAAAAGCTGACAAGAGATGGCGAGAAGGTCCGGTGGTAATTAAAGTTTGACAGCGTGAGGTTGATGTAATTAGTAGCCACTGATTTGAAAATGTCCTTTGTGCATTTGTTTTATTTTTCAAAATAGATCTGTCAAATAAAACCCCGATTACTAATTAAATTTTATGAACAGTGATTAGAATTCGAAAATAGCTTGGCAGCGAGACGGGTAAGTACAGCTCAATAGACAATAGGTGCAGGAGTCGGCCATTCGGCCCTTCGAGCCAGCACCGCCATTCAATGTGATCATGGCTGATCATTCCCAATCAGTACCCCGTTCCTGCCTTCTCCCCATACCCCCTGACTCCGCTATCCTTAAGAGCTTTATCCAGCTCTCTCTTGAATGCATTCAGAGAATTGGCCTCCACTGCCTTCTGAGGCAGAGAATTCCACAGATTCACAACTCTCTGACTGAATTTTTTTCTCCTCATCTCAGTTCTAAATGGCCTACCCCTTATCCTTAAACTGTGGCCCTTGGTTCTCGACTCCCCCAACATTGGGAACATGTTTCCTGCCTCTAACGTGTCCAACCCCTTAATAATCTTATACGTTTCGATAAGATGTAAACTCTGTGGGATATCTACCAAAAAAAACCAGTGTGTGTAGGAAGGAACTACAGGTGCTGGTTCAAACCCACAAAAAGCTGGAAGAACTCAGCGGGTCAGGCAGCATCTCTGGAGAAAACGATGGGTCTCGACCCGAAACGATGGGTCTCCTCCAGAGATGCTGTCTGACCCGCTGAGTTACTCCAGCCTTTTGTGTCTAGCTTCCAAATAATCAGTGGAGTTCTGTAAAGCAGTGTCATTCCTCCAATTCTCTTCTGCTCTCCCCGAATCCTCATTCACTTTGTTCGTGCGGGAACCAACATTTTCTGAGATACACGGATTGCCGCTGGCTCGTAGTTTTCCCTGGTTCTGTGAGATTCAGTCCAGTGCCCTCAGGTATCTGACCTGTTTTCACACATGGTGAGCGGACACAAGGTTATAAGGGGCAGCATCATCTATTTTGGCTCGCCTGCCTGGGCAGTGAGTCCCAGCGCCACGTTTGGTGAAAGCAATCGACATTTAATTCTCACTCTTCTTGCCTGATGTAGTTCAAAGTCAAAAAGTTTGCTCGAGTTTAGGTTATGAGTTCAGTTTACAAACTGGAAAAGTTTGCCTGCTTGGGCACCTGTGAGCTGGGCACATTGTAGGCGACAGTCACGGTAGAGTTGCTGCCCTACAGCGCCAGAGACCTGGGTTTAGATCCTGACTCCGGGTGCTGTCTGTACGGACTTTGTGGGGTTTCTCCGAGATCTTCGGTTTCGTCCCACACTCCAAAGACGTACAGCTTTGCTGGTTAATCCTCACTGCGGGTGCTGTCTGTACGGAGTTTGTACGCTCTCCCCGTGACCCCGTGGGTTTTCTCCGGGTGCTCCGGTTTCCTTCTACATTCCAAAGACGTACAGGTTTTGCAGGTTAATTGGCTTTGGTAAAATTGTAAATAGTCTCCAGCGTGTGGGACAGTCCTAGTGTGCGGGGTGATCGCTGGTCGGCACGGACTCGGTGGGCCGAAGGGCCTGTTTCCGTGCTCTAAAGTCTAAAAGTCTAAACTCTGCTTCCACAGTAAAGGCTCGTCGTGAATTCACGTCGCCTCTATGACACAGAAGGAAGACATTTGACATTAAGCCGATAATCTTTCAATTGCTGTATTCTTTTTTTCTGAATGGGATCTGAAGTGTTGCTTTTAGAGTTTAGTGCTCAGAGTTCAGAAACAAGTTTGATTCTAGACCTTGCATTGTATTATTTAGCTTTTCACCTGGTTAATGTAATTTAATGTCTTATACATGGTGACATGATGTGATTTTGGCTCATTTCGTACATGCTCCATAAACCATTTATCATTTCTTGTTAGGTCACAATAGACAATAGGTGCAGGAGGAGGCCATTCGGCCCTTCGAGCCAGCACCGCCATTTAATGTGATCATGGCTGATCATTCTCAATCAGTACCCCGTTCCTGCCTTCTCCCCATACCCCCTGACTCCGCTATCCTTAAGAGCTCTATCCAGCTCTTTCTTGAATGCATTCAGAGAATTGGCCTCCACTGCCTTCTGAGGCAGAGAATTCCACAGATTCACAACTCTCTGACTGAAAAAGTTTTTCCTCATCTCCGTTCTAAATGGCAAACCCCTTATTCTTAAACTGTGGCCCCTTGTCCTGGACTCTCCCAACATTGGGAACATGTTTCCTGCCTCTAACGTGTCCAACCCCTTAATAATCTTATACGTTTTGATAAGATCTCCTCTCATCCTTCTAAATTCCAGGATGAATGAATTTGAATATGTTCCTTCTCTGTCAAAGCAGCAACTTGAATTTAAAATGCCCATCAACCCACTCTTCACCTGCATCATAACAGGTTGTCATGAGCAGATGTCAGAGAGAGATCCCAGAGGTCCGGGCATGAGTGGGTTAACATATGATGAGCATTTGACGGCACTGGGCCTGTACTCGCTGGAGTTTAGAAGGATGAGGGGGGACCTCATTGAAACCTACCGAATAGTGAAAGGCCTGGATAGAGTGGATTTGTAGAGGATGTTTCCACTAGTGGGAGAGTCTAGGACCAGAGATCATAGACTCAGAATTAAAGGACGTTCCTTTAGGATGGAGATGAGGAGGAATTTCTTTAGTCAGAGGATGTTGAAACAAGTGTCCTCTTAAACTCTGCCTGCTCTAAGGAAAACTGTCACTTTCCCCAGTCTCTCCACATAATTGCTGGTCCTCCTCGGTGAAAACCTGTGTAATGACAATGATAAAACTACTGCTTCCTTGCAGTTGACACTTGCCTCTCCAGGAGAGGTAAGGACGAGACTCAGGTGACTGCTGCACTTTCAGCCCAATAATTAATTTCACTCATTCTACTTCTGAAAGATTCTCGCAGTGCACTTGCTGCCAACTTCATATCCTATCAGTCAAACAGCAGTCCCTGAGAACCTGTTGTGTTCCTGGACCTGAACTGCGTGCCTGCAGTGACTGCCTGTTAACTCCCAAGGACACAAGTGTGGCACGGTGGCACAGCGGTAGACCAGCTGCCTCAGAGACCCTGTCTACGGGCTCCATCCTGTCTGCGGGTGCTGTCCGCACGGAGTTCGTACGTTCTCCCCATGACCCGTGTGGGTTTCCCCTGGGTGCTCCAGTTTCCTCTCACACTCCAAAGACGAATAGGCTAATTGGCTTGGAAACATTGTAAATTGTCGCTAGTGTGTGTAGGATAGTGTTAGTGTGCGGGGATCGCTGGTCGGCGTGGACTCGGTGGAAGAAAGGGCCTGTTTCCGTGCTGTATCTCTAAAGTAAACTAAACTAAAAAGTGAGCAGGGTCAGGCCATTTGGCCCTTTGTGCCTACTTCTCTCTATTCAATAAGGTTAGTTTAGTTTAGAGATACATCATGTAAACAGGCCCCTTGGGCCACCGAGTCCACGCCGACCACCGGTCACTCGTTCACACTAGTTCTATTTTATCCCATTTTCTCCCCACCTCCCCACACTGCAGCAGTTTTACAGAGGGCCTATTAACCTACAGACCTACACATCCTTGGAAGTGTGGGAGGAAACCGGAGAGGTGTGAATCTGTGGAATTCTCTGCCACAGAAGGCAGTGGAGGCCGATTCACTGGATGTTTTCAAGAGATAGTTAGATTTAGCTCTTAGGGCTAAGGGAATCATTGGGAAAAGAGAATAAGAGGATTAAAAAAAAATATATAACTATAAAAATTAAAGGGAGTAGATCCGGGAGACAATAACCACAGTTGTACATCCAACCCTTAACTCAAGTTTCAACTTTTAATTTAAAAAAATTATTTTAGTCCTGTGCCAAACCCATTTACTTTTCTAAAAATTCAATAAATGGAGACCATATTTTAAAAAATAACTCAGGTTTGTCAATTAAGGCAAATCTTATTTTTTCCAAATGCAGGGTCTCTGTCATTTCCGTAGTCCACATTTTAATTGTGGGGGTTATTGTTTTTTTCCAAAATTTAAGTATTAATTTTTTCGCAGTTATTAGACTGTAATCAAGAAAATGTGCCTGACTTGTTGTAAAGTTTGTAGTATGTTCTGATAATCCTAATATAATTAATTTTGGATCCATATCCAATTGCTTGTTAATAACTTTAGAAACTATTTTTAACATCTCCAACCAGAAGTTTTGCATTTTTATACAAGTTACGAAAATATGAGTTAAATTAGCTTCTTGAAATTGACATTTATCACAAATAGGAGAGATACTAGGAAAAATCCTATTTAATTTCGTCTTCGAATAATGTAATCTATGTATTATTTTAAATTGTATTAAGGAATGTCTAGTATTTAATGAACATTGGTGTATATGTTGTAAACTTTCATCCCATATATCTTGCATTATGAGTTGATTCAATTCGTCCTCCCATGCTCGTCTATAAGATTCTGATGACGGAATGTCAGTATCTAGGAGAGTATTATAAAAAAAGGATATTAATTTATTTGAATTATAATGTCGATTCAGGCATACATCAAGTGTTTCTGGACCTCTAAACTTATATTCTTGCATGTGTAATTTTACATAATCTCTAAGTTGTAAATATCTAAAATAATTATTAACATGTAATCCGTACTTCTGCTGTAAATCCTGAAAAGAAAGAAAAGTTCCCTTATGATAAAGATCTCCCACCCTTTTAATTCCATAACTTTTCCATGGGTTTTCTACGGCTGCTCCGGTTTCCCCCCACGCTCAAAAGACTTGCCGGATTATAGGTTAGCTGGCTTCTGTAAACTGTCCCTCGTGTGTAGGATGGAACAGGTAATCACTGAAAGGGGTGGTCTCGGCCGTGGTGCTGTTTCCACGCTGTATCTCTAAACTAAGGCAGTGGAGGCCAGTTCGTTGGATGCTTTCAAGAGAGAGCTGGATAGAGCTCTTAAGGATAGCGGAGTGAGGGGGTATGGGGAGAAGGCAGGAACGGGGTACTGATTGAGAGTGATCAGCCATGATCGCATTGAATGGCGGTGCTGGCTCGAAGGGCTGAATGGCCTACTCCTGCACCTATTGTCTATTGTCTATTAAACTAAACTAAACTAATTTCCACCCTGGAAAGAAGATTCTGACTATCCACCCTATCAATGCCTTTATGTAATAAACACTTCGCATGTGCCTTTTGCCAATCCAGGTATAAAATACCCACTGATTCCTCCTCTCTGCCAGATCCAACCACAGGATGCAGAGATCGGTCAAACACAAGCTTGCTTTGTGTTTGTCTCTCTCCAAGTATCATGTCCGCTTGTCCCCAATACTAGATTCGAGCGTATTGCCAATGAATGACGTGGGGTACACCTCCCTGATCACTCTGTCTCTTCAGAAGCACCCTGTATTTCATGCTGTCACTGAGAAGATCCAGCAAAGATACAAGGTATCACAAAATGCTGGAGTAACTCAGCAGGTCAGGCAGCATCTAGGAGAGAGGGAATGGGTGACGTTTCAGACTGAAGAAGGGTCTCGACACGAAATGTCACCCATTCCCTCTCTCCTAGATGCTGCCTGACCCGCTGAGTTACTCCAGCATTTTGTGATACCTTCGATTTGTACCAGCATCTGCAGCTATTTTCCTACAGCAAAGATCCGATCTCCTTCATCCATTATCTCTGCAGCCATCATTCTAGAAACACTATCTGTGACACACAGACTATTTTAACTTCTCTGCATGTTCCTTATTCCCTGGTATAATTTCTCCTGCATTGTCACTCTCTCCTTTTTACATCCTTCAGGCAGTTAGCACAATCCATTTATGCCTCTTGCTAGATTGTTCATCCATTGACGAGTAAATTGGTGCTGCTTCCACCTTCAGCCTGAAGAAGAAAATCAGCTCAGTTATGCTGCTGGTTTTGTCTTGTTTTCATTGCCCACTTCTGGTTCTTCGCTCTCCTTGCCCAATGTCGCAGCCTCTTTCTCAGGGGGAGGCCTAGTGACTGCCACCAACAATTAACCAACAGACACCTGGATTAAATTTCCTGTAGCCCACTCTTCTAATAACTCTGTCTACAATATATACGTTGTGTTCATGCCGCCTTCCGATCTGTTTTCCTTTCCCCCCAACTAATTCGCCCTTCACCGCAATTTGCAGGTTCCTCAAGCTTGTTATGGAGTCATAGAGTCATACAGCGTGGAAACAGGCCATTCGGCCCAACTTGCCGACACCGGCCAACATGTCCCATCTACACTAGTCCCACCTTCCTGCGTTTGGCCCATATCCCTCTAAACCTGTCCTATCAATGTACCTGCTTCTTAAATATTGCGATAGTACCTGCTGCTGTCCCATAACCCATTGTTATTGTCCCATAATATTTCTGGCTTCCTTCTCTTGCCTCCAGGATGGGTCCATTCCTTTCTGTGCCTTCCACTATCCTCCATCCTCCTCATTCAGTGGATAATCCTCCAAAATTTCCAATACCGCCAAACATGATCCCATAAAGAAACACATTCTCCATCTCATCCCATACCAACCTTCGTGTATGTGCATGTGACAAATAAACTTGACTTGACTTGGGTACTGGGGGAGTTGACTAACTCCCCCAGTACCCAAGTCAAGTCAAGTTTATTTGTCACATGCACATACACGATGTGCAGTGAAATGAAATTGGCAATGCCTGCGGATGGTGCAAAAAAAGAATTACAGTTACAGCATATAAATTAAAGCTAATACACAGAAGACAAAATTTAGTCCCTGGAGTTATTAAAGTTCACAGTCCTGGTGGCCTGTGGGAAGAAACTCCGTCTCATCCTCTCCGTTTTCACAGCGTGACAGCGGAGGCGTTTGCCTGACCGTAGCATCTGGAACAGTCCGTTGCTGGAGTGGCAGGGGTCCCTCATAATCTTGCTGGCTCTGGATCTACACCTCCTGATGTATAGGTCCTGCAGGGGGGCAAGTGTAGTTCCCATGGTGTGTTCTGCCGAACGCACTACTCTCTGCAGGGCCTTCCTGTCCTGGGCAGAGCTGTTCCCAAACCAGACTGTGATGTTGTCGGACAGGATGCTCTCTACAGCCCCAGAGTAGAAGTATTGAAGGATCCTCAGAGACACTCTGAATTTCCTCAGCTGTCTAAGGTGGTAGAGGCGCTGCTTTGCCTTACCCATCAGTGGGGCAATGTGTGTTGTCCATGTCAGATCCTCTGTGATGCGGACTCCCAGGTATTTAAAACTGCTCACCCTATCCACAGTAATCCCATTTATTTCCAGTGGCGTGTACGTCCTTGGATGTTGAGCCCTTCTAAAGTCCACAATCAGCTCCTTAGTTTTAGTGACGTTCAAGAGGAGGCTATTGTCCTGACACCAGAGTGCCAGATCAGCCACCTCCTCCCGGTAGGCCTTCTCATCGTTGTCGGAGATCCGGCCCACCACCACAGTGTCATCAGCAAACTTGATGATGGAGTTTGAGCTGAACCTGGCCACACAGTCATGTGTGTACAGGGAGTACAGTAGGGGGCTAAGGACACAACCCTGGGGGGATGCTGTGTTCAGGGTGAGGGGGCTAGATCCTGTGTTCTCCCATCCTGACCACTTGGGGCCTGGCGGTGAGAAAGTCCAAGACCCAGGCACACAGAGGGGTGCTAAGCCCCAGTTCCAGCAGCTTCTCAGCCAGTTTGATGGGGACTATGGTATTGAAAGCTAAACTAAAGTGAATGAACAGCATCCTCACATAGCCCCCCTGGTTGTCCAGATGAGAGAGAGCGGTGTGCAGAACCTGGGAGACCGCATCATCCGTGGACCTGTTCGGACGGTATGCGAACTGTAGTGGGTCCATGTTACAAGGAAGGAGGGCACAGATGTGCTTCTTGATTAGTCTCTCGAAGCATTTCATGACAACCGAGGTGAGGACCACCGGTCGGTTGTCATTTAAACACGCTGGAGAGGCATTCTTTAGCACCCGCACAATAATGGATCTTTTGAAGCATGCAGGGACCACGGACTTTGCCAAGGAGAGGTTGAATACTTCTTACCTTGGCACTTCCCCCTTCTATTAGTGTCAGAACTCCAGCACGAGGTACAAGAAACTTTAGTCAGAGGGTGGTGAATCTGTGCAATTCGTTGCCACAGAAGGCTGTGATGAATATTTTGAAGGCAGAGATGGATAGGGTCTTGATTAGTACGGGTGTCAAGGTTTACGAGGAGAAGGCAGGAGAATGGGGTTCGGAGGGAGAGATATATCAGCTTTAATTGAATGGCGGAGTAGACCTGATGGGCCGAATGGCCTAAACCTGCTCCTGTCAATAAAAAAAAAAGAAAGCAGAATCTGCTGCCTATTTCAGCAAACCCTCCAAGATCAATACATTAATTGCACAGAGACTGCAGGCAGCTCAATAGTGTGAGTGTGATTATCTTACAAAGAAACTGGTTGTAGAAAATCACGTCTTAATAACCCATTATTCCTCCTGCATGTCATTCACAGCCTGGAATTAAATTCTTTGTGAAGTGCGAAGTGATCACAAGTTCAATTATGCCCAAGAAATTGACAATCCTCGTAACAAAAATGGTTATTGTTCAGGAGCTTTGGCAGTGAGCTTTGGCGCCGTGTGAGAGAGCTGTCACCCATGTCTGAGGGGGAATGAACAGTTTCCAATGGGTTCAGGTGTCATTAGGAACAATTCATCACAGCCACCGAGGGCTGAATGGCCTTCTGCTGTGCTGTGTGAATGTACAAGACCATGGCCGAACACGACTGTGGATGAAAGATGTCGGCAGCCAGTGCTCTGGGCGGCACGGTGGCGCAGTGGTAGAGTTGCTGCCTTACAGCGCCAGAGACCCGGGTTCAATCCTGACTACGGTTGCTTGTCTGTACGGAGTTTGTACGTTCTCCCCGTGACCCGCGTGGGGTTTTCCCGGGTGCTCCAATTCCCTCCCACACTCCAAAGATGTACAGGTTTGGTCTAATTGTAAATTGTAAAGTGTGTGGGACAGTGTTAGTGTGCGGGGTTTGCTGGTTGGCCTGGATTCAGTGGGTCGAAGGGCCTGTTTCCACCCTGTATCTCTAAACTAAACTGAATGAAACTAAACTAAACGAAACTAAGAACGAGTGTGCTCGGAAATCAATGACTCTGAAGGAGATCTTCCCACCCAGATGAGACATGAACAGGATCAACATAAACAAATGGATAGGAGCAGAATTAGGCCATTCGGCCCATACACCACTCTCCTGCCTTCTCCCCATAACCTCTGACACCCGTACTAACCAAAAATCTATCTATCTCTGCCTTAAAAATATCCACTGATTTGGCCTCCACTGTCTTCTGTGGCAAAGAATTCCACAGATTCTCTGACTAAATCAATTTCTCCTCATCTCCTTCTAAAAGAACGTCCTTTAATTCTGTGGATATGACCTCTAGTCCTAGACTCTCCCACTAGTGGAAACATCCTCTCCACGTCCACTCTATCTAAGCCTTCCACTATTTTGTACGTGTCAACGAGGTCCCCCTTCATTGTTCTAAGCTCTAGCGAGTACAGGCCCAGTGCCGACAAACGCTCATCATATGTTAACCTACTCATTCCTGGGATCATTCTTATAAACCTCCTCTGGACTCTCTCCAGAGCCAGCGTGTCCTTCCTCTGATATGGTGCCCATAATTGCTCACAATATTCCAAATACAGCCTGACCAGAGAGCCTCAGCATTACATCCCTGTTTGTGTATACAAGCCCTCTCGAAATAAATGATTGCATTTGCTTTCTTTATTACCAATTCGACTTGCAGATTCACTTTTTGGGACCAACAGATTAACTTTCAGGTCCAACAGAATCACGGATGGGCAAAAATAGTGACCATGGCAGAGATGTTTACTCTTGTAAATGAGTCAACAAAAGTATTAAAGATTCCTGGAAGTTCTCTTGTGTGACCTTGTGTGTACGCACACAAACTCTCTGCAGTTTTGGTGGATGGCCAATGTAATTTCGCCCACAGAAAGTCCAACTCTCGGCTTTGGCCAAAAGTCCAACTCTCTCTGAGCTCAGTCCTTGCTGGCATTCCCAGTGCCCTGACTCAAACTTCACCCAAACTTTTCACAGTTTGTACAACACTGCCATTTTACAGTCGCAAGTACAATTTCTAAATTGATGCTCAACCCATAAATGCCACGGGCGAGTAGGACATCAACAAATGAAACAGATGTATTAGCCTACGGAACGGACATTGAAGCAGAAAATGAACTTTAACCAAGTCAGGTTCAAGGTGATGGAATTTAACATGATCTCTGGATTACTACCAGTGCCACGTGCTAGTCAGAGTAGAAATAGGAGGATATTACAGATGAATACGTGGCTTGAAAAATGGTGCAAGGGGGAGGGATTCAAATGTCTAGGACATTGGAACCAGTTCTGGGGGAGGTGGGACCAGTACAAACAGGACGGTCTGCACCTGGGCTGGAATGGAACCAATGTCCTTGGGGGAGTGTTTGCTAGTGCTGTCGGGGAGGATTTAAACTAATATGGCAGGGGGATGGGAACAAGAGCAGAGAGACAGAGGGGTATAAAGTGAGGGTGGAGACAATAGGTAACAAGGTGAAAAGTAAAAGTGGCAGGCAGACAAATCCAGGGCAAAAATCAAAAAGGACCACTTTGCAACATTATATATAAGGGGCAAAAGTGTTATAAAAACAAGCCTGGAGGCGTTGTGTCTCAATGCAAGGAGTATTCGGAATAAGGTGGATGAATTAAATGTGGAGATAGTTATTAATGATTATGATATAGTTGGGATTACGGAGACATGGCTCCAGGGTGACCAAGGCTGGGAGCTCAACATCCAGGGATATTCTATATTCAGGCGGGATAGACAGAAAGGAAAAGGAGGTGGGGTAGCGTTGCTGGTTAGAGAGGAGATTAACGCAATGGAAAGGAAGGGCATTAGCTCGGAGGATGTAGAATCGATATGGGTAGAGCTGTGAAACACTAAGGGGCAGAAAACGCTAGTGGGAGTTGTGTACAGGCCACCTAACAGCAGTAGTGAGGTTGGGGATGGCATCAAGCAGGAAATTAGAAATGCGTGCACTAAAGGTGCAGCAGTTATAATGGGTGACTTCAATCTACATATAGATTGGGTGAACCAAACTGGCAGGGGTGCTGAGGAAGAGGATTTCTTGGAATGTTTGCGAGATGGTTTTCTAAACCAACATGTCGAGGAACCAACGAGAGAGCAGGCCATTCTAGACTGGGTATTGAGTAATGAGGAAGGGTTAGTTAGCAGTCTTGTTGTGCGAGGCCCCTTCGACAAGAGTGATCATAATATGGTGGAGTTCTTCATTAGGATGGAGAGTGACAAAGTCAATACAGAAACAAGTGTTCTGAATTTAAAGAAAGGTAACTTTGAGGGTTTGAGGCGTGAATTGTCCAAGATAGACTGGCAATTGATGCTGAAAGGGTTGATGGTGGACATGCAATGGAAGGCATTTAAAGGTCACATGGATGAACTACAGCAAGTGTTCATCCCAGTTTGGCAAAAGAACAAACCAGGAAAGGTAGTGCATCCGTGGCTAACAAGGGAAATCAAGGATAGTATTAAAACAAAAGATGAAGCATACAGATTAGCCAGAAAAAGTAGCATACCAGAGGACTGGGAGAAATTCAGAGTCCAGCAGAGGAGGACAAAGGGCTTAATTAGGAAAGAGAAAATAGATTATGAGGGAAAACTGGCAAGGAACATAAAAACTGACTGCAAAAGCTTTTATAGATATGTGAAGAGAAAAAGATTAGTTAAGACAAATGTAGGTCCCTTGCAGTCGGAAACAGGTGAATTGATCATAGGGAACAAGGAGATGGCAGACCAATTGAACAACTACTTTGGTTCTGTCTTCACTAAGGAAGACATAAACAGTCTGCCGGAAATAGCGGGGGACCGGAGGTCTAATGAGATGGAGGAACTGAGGGAAATCCAGGTTAGTCGAGAAGTGGTGTTAGGTAAGTTAAATGGATTAAAGGCAGATAAATCCCCAGGGCCAGATAGGCTGCATCCCAGAGTGCTTAAGGAAGTAGCCTCAGAAATAGTGGATGCATTTGTGATAATTTTTCAAAACTCTTTAGATTCTGGAGTAGTTCCTGAGGACTGGAGGGTAGCTAATGTAACCCCACTTTTTAAAAAGGGAGGGAGAGAGAAAACAGGGAATTATAGACCAGTTAGCCTAACATCGGTAGTGGGGAAAATGCTAGAGTCAGTTATTAAAGATGTGATAGCATCACATTTGGAAAGTGGTGAAATCATCGGACAAAGTCAGCATGGATTTACAAAAGGCAAATCATGTCTGACGAATCTTATAGAATTTTTCGAGGATGTAACTAGTAGAGTGGATAAGGGAGAACCAGTCGATGTGTTGTATCTGGACTTTCAGAAGGCCTTCGACAAGGTCCCACATAGGAGATTGGTGTACAAACTTAAAGCACACGGTATTGAGGGTTCAGTGTTGAGGTGGATAGAAAATTGGTTGGCGGACAGGAAGCAAAGGGTAGGAATAAACGGGTCCTTTTCGGAATGGCAGGCAGTGACTAGTGGGGTACCGCAAGGCTCAGTGCTGGGACCCCAGTTATTTACAATGTATATTAATGATTTGGACGAGGGAATTGAATGCAGCAGTCCCTGAGAACCTGTTGTGTTCCTGGACCTGAACTGCGTGCCTGCAGTGACTGCCTGTTAACTCCCAAGGACACAAGTGTGGCACGGTGGCGCAGCGGTAGACCAGCTGCCTCAGAGACCCTGTCTACGGGCTCCATCCTGTCTACGGGTGCTGTCCGCACGGAGTTCGTACGTTCTCCCCATGACCCGTGTGGGTTTCCCCTGGGCACTCCAAAGACGTACAGCTTTGCTGGTTAATCCTCACTGCGGGTGCTGTCTGTACGGAGTTTGTACGCTCTCCCCGTGACCCCGTGGGTTTTCTCCGGGTGCTCCGGTTTCCTTCTACATTCCAAAGACGTACAGGTTTTGCAGGTTAATTGGCTTTGGTAAAATTGTAAATAGTCTCCAGCGTGTGGGACAGTCCTAGTGTGCGGGGTGATCGCTGGTCGGCACGGACTCGGTGGGCCGAAGGGCCTGTTTCCGTGCTCTAAAGTCTAAAAGTCTAAACTCTGCTTCCACAGTAAAGGCTCGTCGTGAATTCACGTCGCCTCTATGACACAGAAGGAAGACATTTGACATTAAGCCGATAATCTTTCAATTGCTGTATTCTTTTTTTCTGAATGGGATCTGAAGTGTTGCTTTTAGAGTTTAGTGCTCAGAGTTCAGAAACAAGTTTGATTCTAGACCTTGCATTGTATTATTTAGCTTTTCACCTGGTTAATGTAATTTAATGTCTTATACATGGTGACATGATGTGATTTTGGCTCATTTCGTACATGCTCCATAAACCATTTATCATTTCTTGTTAGGTCACAATAGACAATAGGTGCAGGAGGAGGCCATTCGGCCCTTCGAGCCAGCACCGCCATTTAATGTGATCATGGCTGATCATTCTCAATCAGTACCCCGTTCCTGCCTTCTCCCCATACCCCCTGACTCCGCTATCCTTAAGAGCTCTATCCAGCTCTTTCTTGAATGCATTCAGAGAATTGGCCTCCACTGCCTTCTGAGGCAGAGAATTCCACAGATTCACAACTCTCTGACTGAAAAAGTTTTTCCTCATCTCCGTTCTAAATGGCAAACCCCTTATTCTTAAACTGTGGCCCCTTGTCCTGGACTCTCCCAACATTGGGAACATGTTTCCTGCCTCTAACGTGTCCAACCCCTTAATAATCTTATACGTTTTGATAAGATCTCCTCTCATCCTTCTAAATTCCAGGATGAATGAATTTGAATATGTTCCTTCTCTGTCAAAGCAGCAACTTGAATTTAAAATGCCCATCAACCCACTCTTCACCTGCATCATAACAGGTTGTCATGAGCAGATGTCAGAGAGAGATCCCAGAGGTCCGGGCATGAGTGGGTTAACATATGATGAGCATTTGACGGCACTGGGCCTGTACTCGCTGGAGTTTAGAAGGATGAGGGGGGACCTCATTGAAACCTACCGAATAGTGAAAGGCCTGGATAGAGTGGATTTGTAGAGGATGTTTCCACTAGTGGGAGAGTCTAGGACCAGAGATCATAGACTCAGAATTAAAGGACGTTCCTTTAGGATGGAGATGAGGAGGAATTTCTTTAGTCAGAGGATGTTGAAACAAGTGTCCTCTTAAACTCTGCCTGCTCTAAGGAAAACTGTCACTTTCCCCAGTCTCTCCACATAATTGCTGGTCCTCCTCGGTGAAAACCTGTGTAATGACAATGATAAAACTACTGCTTCCTTGCAGTTGACACTTGCCTCTCCAGGAGAGGTAAGGACGAGACTCAGGTGACTGCTGCACTTTCAGCCCAATAATTAATTTCACTCATTCTACTTCTGAAAGATTCTCGCAGTGCACTTGCTGCCAACTTCATATCCTATCAGTCAAACAGCAGTCCCTGAGAACCTGTTGTGTTCCTGGACCTGAACTGCGTGCCTGCAGTGACTGCCTGTTAACTCCCAAGGACACAAGTGTGGCACGGTGGCACAGCGGTAGACCAGCTGCCTCAGAGACCCTGTCTACGGGCTCCATCCTGTCTACGGGTGCTGTCCGCACGGAGTTCGTACGTTCTCCCCATGACCCGTGTGGGTTTCCCCTGGGTGCTCCAGTTTCCTCTCACACTCCAAAGACGAATAGGCTAATTGGCTTGGAAACATTGTAAATTGTCGCTAGTGTGTGTAGGATAGTGTTAGTGTGCGGGGATCGCTGGTCGGCGTGGACTCGGTGGAAGAAAGGGCCTGTTTCCGTGCTGTATCTCTAAAGTAAACTAAACTAAAAAGTGAGCAGGGTCAGGCCATTTGGCCCTTTGTGCCTACTTCTCTCTATTCAATAAGGTTAGTTTAGTTTAGAGATACATCATGTAAACAGGCCCCTTGGGCCACCGAGTCCACGCCGACCACCGGTCACTCGTTCACACTAGTTCTATTTTATCCCATTTTCTCCCCACCTCCCCACACTGCAGCAGTTTTACAGAGGGCCTATTAACCTACAGACCTACACATCCTTGGAAGTGTGGGAGGAAACCGGAGAGGTGTGAATCTGTGGAATTCTCTGCCACAGAAGGCAGTGGAGGCCGATTCACTGGATGTTTTCAAGAGATAGTTAGATTTAGCTCTTAGGGCTAAGGGAATCATTGGGAAAAGAGAATAAGAGGATTAAAAAAAAATATATAACTATAAAAATTAAAGGGAGTAGATCCGGGAGACAATAACCACAGTTGTACATCCAACCCTTAACTCAAGTTTCAACTTTTAATTAAAAAAAATTATTTTAGTCCTGTGCCAAACCCATTTACTTTTCTAAAAATTCAATAAATGGAGACCATATTTTAAAAAATAACTCAGGTCTGTCAATTAAGGCAAATCTTATTTTTTCCAAATGCAGGGTCTCTGTCATTTCCGTAGTCCACATTTTAATTGTGGGGGTTATTGTTTTTTTCCAAAATTTAAGTATTAATTTTTTCGCAGTTATTAGACTGTAATCAAGAAAATGTGCCTGACTTGTTGTAAAGTTTGTAGTATGTTCTGATAATCCTAATATAATTAATTTTGGATCCATATCCAATTGCTTGTTAATAACTTTAGAAACTATTTTTAACATCTCCAACCAGAAGTTTTGCATTTTTATACAAGTTACGAAAATATGAGTTAAATTAGCTTCTTGAAATTGACATTTATCACAAATAGGAGAGATACTAGGAAAAATCCTATTTAATTTCGTCTTCGAATAATGTAATCTATGTATTATTTTAAATTGTATTAAGGAATGTCTAGTATTTAATGAACATTGGTGTATATGTTGTAAACTTTCATCCCATATATCTTGCATTATGAGTTGATTCAATTCGTCCTCCCATGCTCGTCTATAAGATTCTGATGACGGAATGTCAGTATCTAGGAGAGTATTATAAAAAAAGGATATTAATTTATTTGAATTATAATGTCGATTCAGGCATACATCAAGTGTTTCTGGACCTCTAAACTTATATTCTTGCATGTGTAATTTTACATAATCTCTAAGTTGTAAATATCTAAAATAATTATTAACATGTAATCCGTACTTCTGCTGTAAATCCTGAAAAGAAAGAAAAGTTCCCTTATGATAAAGATCTCCCACCCTTTTAATTCCATAACTTTTCCATGGGTTTTCTACGGCTGCTCCGGTTTCCCCCCACGCTCAAAAGACTTGCCGGATTATAGGTTAGCTGGCTTCTGTAAACTGTCCCTCGTGTGTAGGATGGAACAGGTAATCACTGAAAGGGGTGGTCTCGGCCGTGGTGCTGTTTCCACGCTGTATCTCTAAACTAAGGCAGTGGAGGCCAGTTCGTTGGATGCTTTCAAGAGAGAGCTGGATAGAGCTCTTAAGGATAGCGGAGTGAGGGGGTATGGGGAGAAGGCAGGAACGGGGTACTGATTGAGAGTGATCAGCCATGATCGCATTGAATGGCGGTGCTGGCTCGAAGGGCTGAATGGCCTACTCCTGCACCTATTGTCTCTTGTCTATTAAACTAAACTAAACTAATTTCCACCCTGGAAAGAAGATTCTGACTATCCACCCTATCAATGCCTTTATGTAATAAACACTTCGCATGTGCCTTTTGCCAATCCAGGTATAAAATACCCACTGATTCCTCCTCTCTGCCAGATCCAACCACAGGATGCAGAGATCGGTCAAACACAAGCTTGCTTTGTGTTTGTCTCTCTCCAAGTATCATGTCCGCTTGTCCCCAATACTAGATTCGAGCGTATTGCCAATGAATGACGTGGGGTACACCTCCCTGATCACTCTGTCTCTTCAGAAGCACCCTGTATTTCATGCTGTCACTGAGAAGATCCAGCAAAGATACAAGGTATCACAAAATGCTGGAGTAACTCAGCAGGTCAGGCAGCATCTAGGAGAGAGGGAATGGGTGACGTTTCAGACTGAAGAAGGGTCTCGACACGAAATGTCACCCATTCCCTCTCTCCTAGATGCTGCCTGACCCGCTGAGTTACTCCAGCATTTTGTGATACCTTCGATTTGTACCAGCATCTGCAGCTATTTTCCTACAGCAAAGATCCGATCTCCTTCATCCATTATCTCTGCAGCCATCATTCTAGAAACACTATCTGTGACACACAGACTATTTTAACTTCTCTGCATGTTCCTTATTCCCTGGTATAATTTCTCCTGCATTGTCACTCTCTCCTTTTTACATCCTTCAGGCAGTTAGCACAATCCATTTATGCCTCTTGCTAGATTGTTCATCCATTGACGAGTAAATTGGTGCTGCTTCCACCTTCAGCCTGAAGAAGAAAATCAGCTCAGTTATGCTACTGGTTTTGTCTTGTTTTCATTGCCCACTTCTGGTTCTTCGCTCTCCTTGCCCAATGTCGCAGCCTCTTTCTCAGGGGGAGGCCTAGTGACTGCCACCAACAATTAACCAACAGACACCTGGATTAAATTTCCTGTAGCCCACTCTTCTAATAACTCTGTCTACAATATATACGTTGTGTTCATGCCGCCTTCCGATCTGTTTTCCTTTCCCCCCAACTAATTCGCCCTTCACCGCAATTTGCAGGTTCCCCAAGCTTGTTATGGAGTCATAGAGTCATACAGCGTGGAAACAGGCCATTCGGCCCAACTTGCCTACACCGGCCAGCATGTCCCATCTACACTAGTCCCACCTTCCTGCGTTTGGCCCATATCCCTCTAAACCTGTCCTATCAATGTACCTGCTTCTTAAATATTGCGATAGTACCTGCTGCTGTCCCATTACCCATTGTTATTGTCCCATAATATTTCTGGCTTCCTTCTCTTGCCTCCAGGATGGGTCCATTCCTTTCTGTGCCTTCCACTATCCTCCATCCTCCTCATTCAGTGGATAATCCTCCAAAATTTCCAATACCGCCAAACATGATCCCATGAAGAAACACATTCTCCATCTCATCCCATACCAACCTTCGTGTATGTGCATGTGACAAATAAACTTGACTTGACTTGGGTACTGGGGGAGTTGACTAACTCCCCCAGTACCCAAGTCAAGTCAAGTTTATTTGTCACATGCACATACACGATGTGCAGTGAAATGAAATTGGCAATGCCTGCGGATGGTGCAAAAAAAGAATTACAGTTACAGCATATAAATTAAAGCTAATACACAGAAGACAAAATTTAGTCCCTGGAGTTATTAAAGTTCACAGTCCTGGTGGCCTGTGGGAAGAAACTCCGTCTCATCCTCTCCGTTTTCACAGCGTGACAGCGGAGGCGTTTGCCTGACCGTAGCATCTGGAACAGTCCGTTGCTGGAGTGGCAGGGGTCCCTCATAATCTTGCTGGCTCTGGATCTACACCTCCTGATGTATAGGTCCTGCAGGGGGGCAAGTGTAGTTCCCATGGTGTGTTCTGCCGAACGCACTACTCTCTGCAGGGCCTTCCTGTCCTGGGCAGAGCTGTTCCCAAACCAGACTGTGATGTTGTCGGACAGGATGCTCTCTACAGCCCCAGAGTAGAAGTATTGAAGGATCCTCAGAGACACTCTGAATTTCCTCAGCTGTCTAAGGTGGTAGAGGCGCTGCTTTGCCTTACCCATCAGTGGGGCAATGTGTGTTGTCCATGTCAGATCCTCTGTGATGCGGACTCCCAGGTATTTAAAACTGCTCACCCTATCCACAGTAATCCCATTTATTTCCAGTGGCGTGTACGTCCTTGGATGTTGAGCCCTTCTAAAGTCCACAATCAGCTCCTTAGTTTTAGTGACGTTCAAGAGGAGGCTATTGTCCTGACACCAGAGTGCCAGATCAGCCACCTCCTCCCGGTAGGCCTTCTCATCGTTGTCGGAGATCCGGCCCACCACCACAGTGTCATCAGCAAACTTGATGATGGAGTTTGAGCTGAACCTGGCCACACAGTCATGTGTGTACAGGGAGTACAGTAGGGGGCTAAGGACACAACCCTGGGGGGATGCTGTGTTCAGGGTGAGGGGGCTAGATCCTGTGTTCTCCCATCCTGACCACTTGGGGCCTGGCGGTGAGAAAGTCCAAGACCCAGGCACACAGAGGGGTGCTAAGCCCCAGTTCCAGCAGCTTCTCAGCCAGTTTGATGGGGACTATGGTATTGAAAGCTAAACTAAAGTGAATGAACAGCATCCTCACATAGCCCCCCTGGTTGTCCAGATGAGAGAGAGCGGTGTGCAGAACCTGGGAGACCGCATCATCCGTGGACCTGTTCGGACGGTATGCGAACTGTAGTGGGTCCATGTTACAAGGAAGGAGGGCGCAGATGTGCTTCTTGATTAGTCTCTCGAAGCATTTCATGACAACCGAGGTGAGGACCACCGGTCGGTTGTCATTTAAACACGCTGGAGAGGCATTCTTTAGCACCCGCACAATAATGGATCTTTTGAAGCATGCAGGGACCACGGACTTTGCCAAGGAGAGGTTGAATACTTCTTACCTTGGCACTTCCCCCTTCTATTAGTGTCAGAACTCCAGCACGAGGTACAAGAAACTTTAGTCAGAGGGTGGTGAATCTGTGCAATTCGTTGCCACAGAAGGCTGTGATGAATATTTTGAAGGCAGAGATGGATAGGGTCTTGATTAGTACGGGTGTCAAGGTTTACGAGGAGAAGGCAGGAGAATGGGGTTCGGAGGGAGAGATATATCAGCTTTAATTGAATGGCGGAGTAGACCTGATGGGCCGAATGGCCTAAACCTGCTCCTGTCAATAAAAAAAAAAGAAAGCAGAATCTGCTGCCTATTTCAGCAAACCCTCCAAGATCAATACATTAATTGCACAGAGACTGCAGGCAGCTCAATAGTGTGAGTGTGATTATCTTACAAAGAAACTGGTTGTAGAAAATCACGTCTTAATAACCCATTATTCCTCCTGCATGTCATTCACAGCCTGGAATTAAATTCTTTGTGAAGTGCGAAGTGATCACAAGTTCAATTATGCCCAAGAAATTGACAATCCTCGTAACAAAAATGGTTATTGTTCAGGAGCTTTGGCAGTGAGCTTTGGCGCCGTGTGAGAGAGCTGTCACCCATGTCTGAGGGGGAATGAACAGTTTCCAATGGGTTCAGGTGTCATTAGGAACAATTCATCACAGCCACCGAGGGCTGAATGGCCTTCTGCTGTGCTGTGTGAATGTACAAGACCATGGCCGAACACGACTGTGGATGAAAGATGTCGGCAGCCAGTGCTCTGGGCGGCACGGTGGCGCAGTGGTAGAGTTGCTGCCTTACAATCCTGACTACGGGTGCTTGTCTGTACGGAGTTTGTACGTTCTCCCCGTGACCCGCGTGGGGTTTTCCCGGGTGCTCCAATTCCCTCCCACACTCCAAAGATGTACAGGTTTGGTCTAATTGTAAATTGTAAAGTGTGTGGGACAGTGTTAGTGTGCGGGGTTTGCTGGTTGGCCTGGATTCAGTGGGTCGAAGGGCCTGTTTCCACCCTGTATCTCTAAACTAAACTGAATGAAACTAAACTAAACGAAACTAAGAACGAGTGTGCTCGGAAATCAATGACTCTGAAGGAGATCTTCCCACCCAGATGAGACATGAACAGGATCAACATAAACAAATGGATAGGAGCAGAATTAGGCCATTCGGCCCATACACCACTCTCCTGCCTTCTCCCCATAACCTCTGACACCCGTACTAACCAAAAATCTATCTATCTCTGCCTTAAAAATATCCACTGATTTGGCCTCCACTGTCTTCTGTGGCAAAGAATTCCACAGATTCTCTGACTAAATCAATTTCTCCTCATCTCCTTCTAAAAGAACGTCCTTTAATTCTGTGGATATGACCTCTAGTCCTAGACTCTCCCACTAGTGGAAACATCCTCTCCACGTCCACTCTATCTAAGCCTTCCACTATTTTGTACGTGTCAACGAGGTCCCCCTTCATTGTTCTAAGCTCTAGCGAGTACAGGCCCAGTGCCGACAAACGCTCATCATATGTTAACCTACTCATTCCTGGGATCATTCTTATAAACCTCCTCTGGACTCTCTCCAGAGCCAGCGTGTCCTTCCTCTGATATGGTGCCCATAATTGCTCACAATATTCCAAATACAGCCTGACCAGAGAGCCTCAGCATTACATCCCTGTTTGTGTATACAAGCCCTCTCGAAATAAATGATTGCATTTGCTTTCTTTATTACCAATTCGACTTGCAGATTCACTTTTTGGGACCAACAGATTAACTTTCAGGTCCAACAGAATCACGGATGGGCAAAAATAGTGACCATGGCAGAGATGTTTACTCTTGTAAATGAGTCAACAAAAGTATTAAAGATTCCTGGAAGTTCTCTTGTGTGACCTTGTGTGTACGCACACAAACTCTCTGCAGTTTTGGTGGATGGCCAATGTAATTTCGCCCACAGAAAGTCCAACTCTCGGCTTTGGCCAAAAGTCCAACTCTCTCTGAGCTCAGTCCTTGCTGGCATTCCCAGTGCCCTGACTCAAACTTCACCCAAACTTTTCACAGTTTGTACAACACTGCCATTTTACAGTCGCAAGTACAATTTCTAAATTGATGCTCAACCCATAAATGCCACGGGCGAGTAGGACATCAACAAATGAAACAGATGTATTAGCCTACGGAACGGACATTGAAGCAGAAAATGAACTTTAACCAAGTCAGGTTCAAGGTGATGGAATTTAACATGATCTCTGGATTACTACCAGTGCCACGTGCTAGTCAGAGTAGAAATAGGAGGATATTACAGATGAATACGTGGCTTGAAAAATGGTGCAAGGGGGAGGGATTCAAATGTCTAGGACATTGGAACCAGTTCTGGGGGAGGTGGGACCAGAACAAACAGGACGGTCTGCACCTGGGCTGGAATGGAACCAATGTCCTTGGGGGAGTGTTTGCTAGTGCTGTCGGGGAGGATTTAAACTAATATGGCAGGGGGATGGGAACAAGAGCAGAGAGACAGAGGGGTATAAAGTGAGGGTGGAGACAATAGGTAACAAGGTGAAAAGTAAAAGTGGCAGGCAGACAAATCCAGGGCAAAAATCAAAAAGGACCACTTTGCAACATTATATATAAGGGGCAAAAGTGTTATAAAAACAAGCCTGGAGGCGTTGTGTCTCAATGCAAGGAGTATTCGGAATAAGGTGGATGAATTAAATGTGGAGATAGTTATTAATGATTATGATATAGTTGGGATTACGGAGACATGGCTCCAGGGTGACCAAGGCTGGGAGCTCAACATCCAGGGATATTCTATATTCAGGCGGGATAGACAGAAAGGAAAAGGAGGTGGGGTAGCGTTGCTGGTTAGAGAGGAGATTAACGCAATGGAAAGGAAGGGCATTAGCTCGGAGGATGTGGAATCGATATGGGTAGAGCTGCGAAACACTAAGGGGCAGAAAACGCTAGTGGGAGTTGTGTACAGGCCACCTAACAGCAGTAGTGAGGTTGGGGATGGCATCAAGCAGGAAATTAGAAATGCGTGCACTAAAGGTGCAGCAGTTATAATGGGTGACTTCAATCTACATATAGATTGGGTGAACCAAACTGGCAGGGGTGCTGAGGAAGAGGATTTCTTGGAATGTTTGCGAGATGGTTTTCTAAACCAACATGTCGAGGAACCAACGAGAGAGCAGGCCATTCTAGACTGGGTATTGAGTAATGAGGAAGGGTTAGTTAGCAGTCTTGTTGTGCGAGGCCCCTTCGACAAGAGTGATCATAATATGGTGGAGTTCTTCATTAGGATGGATAGTGACAAAGTCAATACAGAAACAAGTGTTCTGAATTTAAAGAAAGGTAACTTTGAGGGTTTGAGGCGTGAATTGTCCAAGATAGACTGGCAATTGATGCTGAAAGGGTTGATGGTGGACATGCAATGGAAGGCATTTAAAGGTCACATGGATGAACTACAGCAAGTGTTCATCCCAGTTTGGCAAAAGAACAAACCAGGAAAGGTAGTGCATCCGTGGCTAACAAGGGAAATCAAGGATAGTATTAAAACAAAAGATGAAGCATACAGATTAGCCAGAAAAAGTAGCATACCAGAGGACTGGGAGAAATTCAGAGTCCAGCAGAGGAGGACAAAGGGCTTAATTAGGAAAGGGAACATAGATTATGAGGGAAAACTGGCAAGGAACATAAAAACTGACTGCAAAAGCTTTTATAGATATGTGAAGAGAAAAAGATTAGTTAAGACAAATGTAGGTCCCTTGCAGTCGGAAACAGGTGAATTGATCATAGGGAACAAGGAGATGGCGGACCAATTGAACAACTACTTTGGTTCTGTCTTCACTAAAGAAGACATAAACAGTCTGCCGGAAATAGCGGGGGACCGGGGGTCTAATGAGATGGAGGAACTGAGGGAAATCCAGGTTAGTCGAGAAGTGGTGTTAGGTAAGTTAAATGGATTAAAGGCAGATAAATCCCCAGGGCCAGATAGGCTGCATCCCAGAGTGCTTAAGGAAGTAGCCTCAGAAATAGTGGATGCATTTGTGATAATTTTTCAAAACTCTTTAGATTCTGGAGTAGTTCCTGAGGACTGGAGGGTAGCTAATGTAACCCCACTTTTTAAAAAGGGAGGGAGAGAGAAAACAGGGAATTATAGACCAGTTAGCCTAACATCGGTAGTGGGGAAAATGCTAGAGTCAGTTATTAAAGATGTGATAGCATCACATTTGGAAAGTGGTGAAATCATCGGACAAAGTCAGCATGGATTTACAAAAGGCAAATCATGTCTGACGAATCTTATAGAATTTTTCGAGGATGTAACTAGTAGAGTGGATAAGGGAGAACCAGTCGATGTGTTGTATCTGGACTTTCAGAAGGCCTTCGACAAGGTCCCACATAGGAGATTGGTGTACAAACTTAAAGCACACGGTATTGAGGGTTCAGTGTTGAGGTGGATAGAAAATTGGTTGGCGGACAGGAAGCAAAGGGTAGGAATAAACGGGTCCTTTTCGGAATGGCAGGCAGTGACTAGTGGGGTACCGCAAGGCTCAGTGCTGGGACCCCAGTTATTTACAATGTATATTAATGATTTGGACGAGGGAATTGAATGCAACATCTCTAAGTTTGCGGATGACACGAAGCTGGGTGGCAGTGTTAGCTGCGAGGAGGATGCTAGGAGGCTGCAGAGTGACTTGGATAGATTAGGCGAATGGGCAAATGCATGGCAGATGCAATATAATGTGGATAAATGTGAGGTTATTCACTTTGGCGGCAAGAACAGGAAAGCAGAGTATTACCTGAATGGTGACCGATTAGGAGAAGGGGAGATGCAACGTGACCTGGGTGTCATGGTGCACCAGTCATTGAAAGCAAGCTTGCAGGTGCAGCAGGCAGTGAAGAAAGCAAATGGTATGTTGGCATTCATAGCAAGAGGATTTGAGTTTAGGAGCCGGGAGGTTCTACTGCAGTTGTACAGGGCATTGGTGAGACCGCACCTGGAGTATTGTGTGCAGTTTTGGTCTCCTAATCTGAGGAAAGACGTTCTTGCCTTAGAGGGAGTACAGAGAAGGTTCACCAGATTGATCCCTGGGATGGCGGGTCTTTCATACGAAGAAAGACTGGATAGACTAGGCTTGTACTCGCTGGAATTTAGAAGACTGAGGGGGGATCTTATAGAAACATATAAAATTCTTAAGGGGTTGGAGAGGCTAGATGCGGGAAGATTGTTCCCGATGTTGGGGGAGTCCAGAACCAGGGGTCACAGCTTAAGGATAAGGGGGAAGTCTTTTAGGACCGAGATGAGAAAACATTTCTTCACACAGAGAGTGGTGAGTCTGTCGAATTCTTTGCCACAGAAGGTAGTTGAGGCCAGTTCATTGGCTATATTTTAGAGGGAGTTAGATGTGGCCCTTGTGGCTAAAGGGATCAGGGGGTATGGAGAGAAGGCAGGTACAGGTTACTGAGCTGGATGATCAGCCATGATCATATTGAATGGCGGTGCAGGCTCGAAGGGCCGAATGGCCTACTCCTGCACCTATTTTCTATGTTTCTATGTTTCTATGAAAAAATGGGGAACTTATATATTATTGAAAAATAAGAATCTGGAAGTGTGTAGAGCGGCAATGGGATTTGAGATTTCAAACGCAACATTGCTAAAAGCAGATGATTAAGTCTGCAGAAAGTATAAACTTTGTTTCCAGAGGAAACAGCACTGAAAGATTATGCCGAATCCTTGCATGAAACCCGGTGAAAAACAGTCTAGAGAAAGTTCTGCTCAGCAGATCTTATAAAGAATTTAGGACACTGAATGTTTTCAAGTGAATTTCACCCTCGCGGTTATTCCAACTGGGAGGGGGCATCTTTCCTCTCGAAAAGGGAAGGTGATTTGTGCTTTAATGAGAGATCTCTGTTAGGAGAGGTTTGGATGGAGTTTTCTCTCTCCAAAGAAGGCCATCAAATAGAAAATAATTGGCTGGGCAGACGACAGGTAATTCCGAAAAAAGTAACTTACTTCTCAAGACTATAAACGTCGCTCCTAAAGGGAATATTAGAATTGAATAGTACACATGGACATGGAGATGGGAATGAGGAGGGAGCTTGATTGAGAATAATTTAGATTAGTTTAGCGATACAGCGTGGAAACAGGCCCTTCGGCCCACTATGTCCGTGCTGCCCAGCAATCCCCCATACACTAGCACTATCCTACACACCAGGGACAATTCACGATTTTTTTAACCAAAGCCAATTAACCTACAAACCTGTACGTCTTTGGATTGTGGGAGGAAACCGGAGCACCCGGAGAAAACCCACGCTGTCACGGGGAGTACGTACAAACTCCCGACAGACAGCACCCGTGGTCAGCATCGAACCCGGGTATCTGGCACTGTAAAGCAGCCCATCAGATTAGATATTGTTAGATGATCGATGGTGGTAGGTGTGGACCCGGTGGGTTGAAGTGCCCATTTCTGTACAGTGTGATTCTATGACTCTATACTTGTTAAAGGATAATGTCTCATTGTTTTATTTAGATTCAGTTGCTGTGTCTAAAATGGAAGTTGCTTTTGACTTTGCATTGCTGGGCACTGCACTGCTGATAATCAAAGTACATTTATGAAAGGGGCTTGCTGAGAGCATTGACAAGGTGCAGTGTAGCTTTTAGCTCAATCTCCGCTTATATAACAGGTCCCAAATGAGGCTTTCTCCTGACCTCAATATTCAGAGAGGCGTGTTGCAAATGCACCAGTACTTACTGGGCTGGGGCCAGCTGACTGTCAGTGGAATCTGCCCTTCTGCAGACCGAGTGGCTCATCATTTTTACCCGGCCCCCCCTCCCAAGTCTCGGAAAATATAAAAAAAAGACCAACTCCAACCATTGAGACCAAGATGTGTGTGATCAATCCCCTCACGAACCAATTGTGTACAGCATTTAAACAACTGCGGGCGCTGTCTGTACGGAGTTTGTACACTACTTTCATGCGTGGGTTTTCTCCGGGTGCTCTGGTTTCCTCCCACACTCAATGGCGTAGTCTAATTACCTTTGGTAAAATTGTAAATGGTCTCTAGTGTGTGTAGGATACATGCCCATATACTGGTCGGCACGGACTCGGTGGGCTGAAGGGCCTGTTTCCACACTGTATCTCTAAACTAAACCACAGAGCCGCCCTTATCCGGCGGTGGAGAGAGAGAGGCTTGGGGTTGGGTTGGGGGGAGGGTTTGCTGTGAACGGGTTCACCGCAATGATAGTTCTGGGGATGTTATAGGGGTGAAGAATTATTGAACACAGACTCGGGGTGGTGATGGAGATCGGCCATGATCTCGCTGAATGATAGCACAGGTCCGACGGGCTGAATGGCCTCTCGCCTATCCCTCTCTTGCCTGCCAGCCCCGAACAAGCACCTTTGCATTTGCCCAGCAGCGCACACCACGGGGCTGTAGAAACAACATCCTCCTTCCATCTGTTCGTTGTTCTTTTGCAATCTGCCGCACATTCCCTGTGCAGTTTTCCCTGCGTGGATCTGTGCGCTAATCTGGGGCCATGGACGCCACCCTCCTCAATCACATCCCTTTTCCTCAGGTAAAACCCGATGTCAAATCAAATCATCCTGATCCCTCTGTCCCAGGGCGGGGATGAATTCTGGGAGGGAGAAAGAAACTCGGAAGATTATTAATAGTTAATGAACATCAGACTAGATTCACAAAGGGATCAACGATCAGACTGACGGCTGACTTACTGTTAGCACATCGCTGCAGGTGGAGGGGGGGGGGGGGGGGGGTTTGAAGGCCTCTTTCCATGATGAATCTATGTATCAGTTTCTGGCCCAGCATTACAAACTTTCAGCAATTTATGAGCAACTTTAACATTCATCTTCGCTGCTGTTCTGGTAACTAGAGGTCAATGTGAGTGGAGACGTGGGTTTGGGTGCAGGTGGAAAACCACCTGGCTCCTGATGCTTCCTCTGGGAAATGTTACACCTGGGACCCTGGGCAATGTTTTCAGCTCCACCAATGTGGCAGAGGTATTGCCTCACAGCGCCAGAGACCCGGGCCCGGTCCCGTCTGTACGGAGTTTGTACGTTCTCCCCGTGACCTGCGTTGGGTTTCTCCAAGATCTTCAGTTTCCTCCCACACTCCAAAGACGTGCAGGTTTGTAGGTAAATTGGCTTGGTCTAAATGTAAAATTGTCCCCAGTGCGTGTGTGTCGGACAGTGTTAGTTAGTGTGTTAGTTAGGCTTGTATACACTGGAATTTAGAAGGATGAGAGGAGAAGACGTATAAGATTGTTAAGGGGTTGGATACGTTAGAGGCAGAAAACATGTTCCCAATGTCGGGGGAGTCCAGAACAAGGGGCCACAGTTTAAGAATAAGGGTTAGGCCATTTAGAACTGAGATGAGGAAAATCTTTTTCAGTCAGAGTTGTGAATCTGTGGAATTCTCTGCCTCAGAAGGCAGTGGAGGCCAATTGTCTGAATGCATTCAAGAGAGAGCTAGATAGAGCTCTTAAGGATAGCGGAGTCAGGGGTATGGGGAGAAGGCAGGAACGGCAGGGGTACTGATTGAGAGTGATCAGCCATGATCACATTGAATGGCGGTGCTGGCTCGAAGGGCCGAATGGCCTCCTCCTGCACCTATTGTCTATTGTGTGCGGAGATCGCTGGTCGGCGCGGTCTCGGTGGGCCGACGGGCCTGTTTCCGCGCTGTATCTCCAAACTAAACTAAACAATCTTAAACAGAACACGTAGTACGGTACAGCAACAGCCCACAATGCATGTGCCAACCATGATGCCGAATTAAACTAATCTCCTCTGCCTGTAAGTGGCCAACACTCCTCCATTCCCTGCATATCCCTTGTGACTATCTAAAAGCCTTTTTGAACACATTATGATATCTGCCTCCACCACTCCTGGAAGCACGTTCCAGGCATCCATCAAAGTAAAGCCCGGCAAAGGGCGACACAGCGGTAAAGTTGCTGCTTTACAGCGCCAGAGTCCTGGGTTCGATACCGAGTACGGGCATTGTCTGCACACACACACACACACACAGTTTGTACGTTCTCCCCGTGACTTGCGTTGGGCTTTCTCCGAAAGCTCCCACACTCCAAAGGCGTACAGCTTTTGTAGGCTTGTAGTAGTCTGGAGAAGGGTCTCGACCCGAAACGTCACCCATTCCTTCTCTCCAGAGATGCTGCCTGACCCGCTGAGTTACTCCAGCATTTTGTGATACCTTCGATTTGTACCAGCATCTGCAGTTATTTTCCTACACAGTTTTGTAGGCTAATTGGCTTGGTAAAATTGCAAATTGTCCCTAATGTGTAGGATACTGTTAACGGGGATCGCTGGTCGGCGCGGACTCAATGGGCTGAAGGGCCTGTTTCCGCGCTGTATCTCCAAACTAAACTAAACATCTCCCTTAAACGTTGCCCCTCTCACCTTAAAGCGATACCCTCTGCTCTTTGACATTTCTATCTTTGGAAAAAATGTTCTTCCCACAGATTTCCCATCCACCCACCCCTCCCATCTACAATATGTGACAAAACCACAATCTTCCTGGTATCATAGAAACATAGAAACATAGAAAATAGGTGCAGGAGTAGGCCATTCGGCCCTTCGAGCCTGCACCGCCATTCAATATGATCATGGCTGATCATCCAACTCAGTATCCTGTACCTGCCTTCTCTCCATACCCCCTGATCCCTTTAGCCACAAGGGCCACATCTAACTCCCTCTTAAATATAGCCAATGAACTGGCCTCAACGCCATCCTAACCTAGTATCCTAATCGCCCCTCTGCTTTCCAGGACTCTCCCTGGCATTTTCAATTCTATTGTTAATATAAATCCTGTGAATGGGCTTCGCATCTCAAAGGGAGAGAGTTGGGATGTTAAGATCCTTCCCCAGAAACACAGGCTTTGTTGCCTCAAGCTCAGAGTTCCTGAGCAGCCTGGGACTTGGTGATTAGCTCTCTCTGTTGGACTGGACAGACGTGCCAAGCACTGCCTGTTGGGCCCGAGTCAACACAGCACTACTCCGTGGCCATATGTGCGACTGCAATGCCACAAGCCACGTATCTGCAGGCAAGTCAGGTACCGCGCAGTTCCCATGGCAACATCGCTCACCTTTATTTTCAGTAAGATTGTGGCCGCAGTAACTTGCACCTTAAACGTAGTTAAATGTCCCAAGACGGACATTGAACCAACAGAAGAGGCTGAAGTTGTGGGAAGGAATTGCAGATGCTGGTTTAAACTGAAGATGTAAGAATTTTCCTGAAGAATATGTAACATTATACCGAAGACTGATGGCTTGGCTCGTGCTTTGCTGATCCTGCTAAAGGACTGGAGAACCGTGCAAGGTTACATAGAAACATAGAAACATAGAAAATAGGTGCAGGAGTAGGCCATTCGGCCCTTCGAGCCTGCACCACCATTCAATATGATCATGGCTGATCATCCAGCTCAGTAACCTGTACCTGCCTTCTCTCCATACCCCTGATCCCTTTAGCCACAAGGGCCACATCTAACTCCCTCTTAAATATAGCCAATGAACTGGCCTCAACTACCTTCTGTGGCAGAGAATTCCACAGACTCACCACTCTCTGTGTGAAGAAATGTTTTCTCATCTCGGTCCTAAAAGACTTCCCCCTTATCCTTAAACTGTGACCCCTGGTTCTGGACTTCCCCAAGGTGGTGGAAGTCGTAATGACCCAATGATGCTGGCTGTTCATAGGTTCATAAGTGATTGCAGCAGAATTAGGCCACTCGGCCCATCAAATCTACTCCGCCATTCAATCATGGCCGATCTAGGGCGCAGTTGTAGATCTCTACCATCCCTGAACTCTACCTCCGCTACATCGATGACTGCATTGGTGCTACCTCTTGCACCCATGCAGAACTCACTGACTTCATACACTTCACCTCCAATTTCCATCCTGCCCTTAAATATACCTGGACTATCTCTGACATCTCCCTCCCGTTTCTGGACCTCACCATCTCCATCACTGGAGAAAAACTAGTGACGGACATTTACTACAAGCCCACCGACTCGCACAGCTATCTGGACTACACTTCTTCCCACCCGGTCCCCTGCAAAAAGTCTATCCCCTACTCCCAATTCCTCCGTCTACGCCGCATCTGCGCCCGGGATGAGGTGTTTCAGACTAGGGCTTCCGAGATGTCCTCGTTTGTCAGAAAACGGGGCTTCCCCTCCTCCATTATAGATGAGGCTCTCACTAGGGTCTCTTCTACATCCCGCAGCTCCGCTCTTGCTCCCCCTCCCTCCACTCGCAACAAGGACAGGATCCCCCTCATTCTCACCTTCCACCCCACCAGCCAGCGGATCCAACATATCATCCACCAACATTTCCGTCACCTACAACAGGACCCCACCACTGGCCATATCTTCCCATCCCCTCCCCTCTCTGCGTTCCGCAGAGACCGTTCCCTCCGCAACTCCCTGGTCCACTCGTCCCTTCCTACCCAAACCACCCCAACCCCGGGCACTTTCCCTTGCAACCGCACGAGATGCAACACCTGTCCCTTTACCTCCCCCCTCAACTCCATCAAAGGACCCAAACAGTCTTTCCAGGTGAGACAGAGGTTCACCTGCACCTCCTCCAACCTCATCTATTGCATCCGCTGCTCTAGATGTCAACTTATTTATATCGGCGAAACCAAGCGCAGGCTCGGCGATCGCTTCGCTGAACACCTGCGCTCGGTTCGCATTAACGCAACTGATCTCCCGGTGGCCCAGCACTTTAACTCCCCCTCCCATTCCCAGTCTGACCTCTCTGTCATGGGCCTCCTCCAGTGCCATAGTGAGGCCCGCCGGAAATTGGAGGAGCAGCACCTCATATTTCGCCTGGGCAGTTTGCGGCCCGGTGGTATGAACGTCGACTTCTCCAACTTCAGATAGCTCCTCTGTCCCTCCCTTCCCCTCCTCCTTCCCTTATCTCCCTCTATCTTTCTGTCTCCACCTATATCCTTCCTTTGTCCCACCCCCGACATCAGTCTGAAGAAGGGTCTCGACCCGAAACTACACCCATTCCTTCTCTCCCGAGATGCTGCCTGACCTGCTGAGTTACTCCAGCATTTTGTGAATAAATCGATTTGTACCAGCATCTGCAGTTATTTTCTTATACGCAGTTGTAGAGTTGCTGCCTCACAACGCCAGATACCCGAGTTCTATCCTGATAATGGGCGCTGTCTGTAACAAGTTTGTACGTTCTCCCCGTGACCGCGTGGGTTTTCTCCGGGTGCTCCGGTTTCCTCCTACACTCCACAGTCGTACAGGTTTGTAGGTTGAATTGGCTTCGGTAAAATTTGTAAATTGTCCCTCGTGTGTAGGATAATGTTATGGTGTACGGGGTGATCGCTGGTCGGTGTGGACTTGGTGGGCCGAAGGGCCTGTTTCCATGCTATATCTCTAAACTAAACTAAAACGAAAAAAATCAATCTCTCCCTCCTAAACCCATTCTCCTGCATTCTCCCCATAACCCCTGACATCTGTACTAATCAAGAATCTATCTATCTCTCTTCCTTAAAAATATCCATTGACTTGGCCTCCACAGCCTTCTGTGGCAATGAATTCCACAGATTCACCACCCTCTAACTAAAGAAATTCCTCCTCTTCACCTTCCTAAAGGAACATCCTTTAATTCTGAGGCTATGACCTCTCCCACATCCACTCTATCCAGGCCTTTCACTATTCGGTAAGTTTCCATGAGGTCCCCCCTCATCCTTTGATACTCCATCGAGTACAGGCCCAGTGCCGTCAAATGTTCATCATATGTTAACCCATTCATTCCTGGGATCATTCTCGTAAACCTCCGCTGGACCATCTCCAGAGCCAGCACATCCTTCCTCAGATATTGGGCCCAAAATTGCTCACAATACTCCAAATACGGCCTGACCAGCGCCATGTAGAGCCTCGGCATTACAACCCTGTTTTTGTATTCTAGTCCTCTTGAAATAAACGCTCAGCTGTAAGAACGAATTGCAGACGCAGGCTTATCCTGCAGATATAAGAATTATACTGTAGAATATGTAAGATTATACCAAAGACCAAAGGCTTGGCTCGTGCTTTGCTGATCGTGCTAAAGGACTGGGGAACTGTGCAAGGTTACAACCCAAGGTGGTGGAAGTCATAATGATCCAATGATGCTGGCTGCTTTGTGAAAATGTTATCAGATCAGCAGAGAGGGAGAATTCTTAGTTGCTCCTGTATTGATAGCATTCTGGGGGGAGAGGACAGGGACGTGACACATGACCCTGGCGTTCACTGCTGCCTCTCACCCATTAGTGGAGGAGAGTGTCTCAGGGGGCATCACAGCTTAGACAGCTGAGTAAATTCAGAGTGTCTCTGAGGATCCTTCAATGCTTCTACTCTGGGGCTGTAGAGAGCATCCAGTCCGGCAACATCACAGTCTGGTTTGGGAACAGCTCTGCCCAGGACAGGAAGGCCCTGCAGAGAGTAGTGCGTTCAGCAGAACGCTCCATGGGAACTACACTCGCCCCCCTGCAGGACCTATACATCAGGAGGTGTAGATCGAGAGCAAGCAAGATTATGAGGGACCCCTACCACCCCAGCAACGGACTGTTCCAGCTGCTACGGTCAGGCAAACGCCTCCGCTGTCACGCTGTGAAAACGGAGAGGATGAGACGGAGTTTCTTCCCACAGGCCATCAGGACTGCTAACTATTATAACTCCAGGAACTAAATTTTGTCTTCTCTGTATTAACTTTAATTTATATGCTGTAACTGTAATTCTTTTTTTGCACAATCCGCAGGCATTGCCACTTTCATTTCATTGCACATCGTGTATGTGTATGTGACAAATAAACTTGACTTGACAGAACTGCTCTCCTCCCTCCCCAGCCCATCAGAAAAAACATCACACAGGCCCCGAGCCAAAAGAGGGAGTCCTGAGAGAGTTTGTGGAGTTTGCCCACGGCTAACAATGGCATGTTCCCTTTATCATCGTTACTTTTCTGTATATCTTTCAATCATTTGTTCGATATCTCTCGACATCACCATCTATATCTCTCGTTTCCCTCTCCCCTGACACTCAGTCTGAAGAAGGGTCTCGACCCGAAACGTCACCTATTCCTTTTCTCCTGAGAAAAAAGTCTGTCTGACCCGTTGAGTTACTCCAGCTTTTGTGTCCATCTATAGCCAGTGTTTAGTTTTTAGTTTAGAGACGCAGCGCAGAAAGAGGCCCTTCGGCCCATCGAGCCTGCGCCAACCGGCGATCCCCGCACACTTACACTATCCTACACAGTAGGGGGCAATTTACATTTTTACACCAAAGCCAATTAACCTACAAAACTGTACATGTGGGGGGGGGGGGGGGGGGGGGGGGGGGGGACCGGAGCACCTGAGGAAAACCCACAAGGGTCACGGGGAGAACGTACAAACTCCGTGCAGACAGCAACCGTAGTCAGGATGGAACCCGGGTCCCTGGTGCTGTAAGGCAGCAACTCTACCGCTGCTGAGGGAAGGGAAGGCCATTGGGTTGTGCAGCTGAAGGAGGTAACAGAGTGGGGAGGGGAAGAAAGCCAATGAGGGACTTAAAAACATGGAGGAGGATTTTAAATGCAGAACTCCCCGCGTGATGCAAGGGTTGTGCTCTGAGGAAATTGTCCAAGTTGTGATTTTGTTTGCAAACTCTTGGCAGAAATCGATAAAATTTGTTATTTATTGTGCATTTTGTGTTTATTTAATCATTTTTTTCCACCCTCACATAAATTATGTATGTGAATTATTTGGCAACGATTTGTGATCCTGAGAGAGTGTATTTCCATTACCCGAGCTGGGGCTTGATGCAAGAGTTCACTGTAAAAGGTGTAACTGCTCTGGGACCCAGTTGCTCCCTCCTCAGGCATTACCTCAAGGCAGAGGCTGCGTTGCTTCCACTCCGGGTCAGGTAGGTTGCGAGGCGACTGATGAGGACCTGTGGACGCTGACACAAGAGGGATGGTCCTGATGTGTTGGGTAAATGCATGGATTCCTGCTAAATTAAGCCTTCAGAGTAGCTGAGTCAAAAGGCAGCGTGGATAAGGACATAGAAACATAGAAAATAGGTGCAGGAGTAGGCCATTCGGCCCTTCGAGCCTGCACCGCCATTCAATATGATCATGGCTGATCATCCAACTCACTATCCCGTACCTGCCTTCTCTCCATACCCCCTGGTCCCTTTAGCCACATCTAACTCCCTCTTAAATAAAGACCAATGAACTGGCCTCAACTACCTTCTGTGGCAGAGAATTCCACAGATTCACCACTCTCTGTGTGAAAAAAAAGTTCTCATCTCGGTCCTAAAAGACTTCCCTCTTATCCTTAAACTGTGACCCCTTGTTCTTAGTGGTCTTAGTAGCATTGTGAGCAATCTTGGGCCCCATATCAGTTTAGTTCATTGTCACGTGTACCGAGGTACAGTGAGAAGCACATCTGTGGAACGATGTGCTGGCCCTGGAGAGGGTCCAGAGGAGGTATACGAGAATGATCCCAGGAATGAGTGAGTTTACGTATGATTAGCGTTTGACGGCACTGGGCCTGTACTCGCTGGAGTTTAGCCGGGTGGGGGGGGGACGGGGGGGGGGGGGGACACTTCATTGAAAGTTACCGAATAGTGAAAGGCTTGGATAGAGTGGATGTGGAGAGGATGTTTCCACTAGTGGGAGAGTCCAGGACTCGAGGTCAGAGCCTCAGAATTAAAGGACGTTCCTTTAGGAAAGAGATGTTGAGGAACTTCTTTAGTCAGAGGGTGGTGAATCTGTGGAATGAATTGCCACAGACGGCTGGGGAAACCAAGTCAATGGATATTTTTAAGGCAGACATAGTTAGATTCTTGATTAGTACGGGTGTCAGGGGTCATGGGGAAAAGGCAGGAGAATGGAGTTAGGAGGGAGAGATAGATTTTTTTCAGTTTTAGTTTAGTTTAGAGATACAGTGTGGAAACAGGCTCTTCGGCCCACCGAGTCCGCACCGACCAACGATCGCCTACATACTATCACTATCCTACACACAAGGGACAACTTACAAATTTTACCGAAGCCAATTAACCTACAAACCTGTACATCTTCGGAGTGTGGGAGGAAACCGGAGCACCCGGTGGAAACCAACGCAATGTCACGGGGAGAACGTACAAACAGCACCCGTAGTCAGGATGGAAGCTGGGTCTCTGGCGTTGTTAGGCAGCAGTTCAACTACTGCGCTGCCCTCAGTGAGAAGTCCTTATCCAGGGAGAAGCTGTTGAAGGTATTTCAAGTTGTGTTCCCAATGATGGGCGAGTCCAGAACCAGGGGCCACAGTCTTAGAGTCCATTTAAAACTGAGGTGAGAAGGAACCTTTTTCACTCAGAGAGTTGTGGATTTGTGCAATTCTCTGCCACAGAGGGCAGTGGAGACCAAATCACTGGATGAATTTAAGAGAGAGTTAGATAGAGCTCTGGGTGCTAGTGGAATCAGGGGATATGTGGTTACTAGCACCTTGCTATTAACGAGACTTGGACGAGTGCAAAACGCCTGCGGCTGTTTCTAATGTACGACACAGACTGCACTTGAGATGCCTTTCAGCAACTGCAGTACTTTGAGACACACGTCTGACTACCCAGTTCCAACCAAAGTAGCGACAGAGGCCAGGGAAACCTGTGAATGCAAATGTACAAATACTCCACGACTTGGTGAATGGAAAAGGAATTATTCAACAGACTCTAGTTGATGCAGCGTATCCCACTGACTGACTGACTGATGGCACTGCACGAATCAAAGTGCACCCACACAACGGATGTGAACTAGGAACGCAGCCATAGACAATAGACAATAGACAATAGACAATAGGTGCAGGAGTAGGCCATTCAGCCCTTCGAGCCAGCACCGCCATTCAATGCGATCATGGCTGATCACTCTCAATCAGTACCCCGTTCCTGCCTTCTCCCCATACCCCCTCACTCCGCTATCCTTAAGAGCTCTATCCAGCTCTCTCTTGAAAGCATCCAACGAACTGGCCTCCACTGCCTTCTGAGGCAGAGAATTCCACACCTTCACCACCCTCTGACTGAAAAAGTTCTTCCTCATCTCCGTTCTAAATGGCCTACCCCTTATTCTCAAACTGTGGCCCCTTGTTCTGGACTCCCCCAACATTGGGAACATGTTATCTGCCTCTAATGTGTCCAATCCCCTAATTATCTTATATGTTTCAATAAGATCCCCCCTCATCCTTCTAAATTCCAGTGTATACAAGCCCAATCGCTCCAGCCTTTCAACATACGACAGTCCCGCCATTCCGGGAATTAACCTAGTGAACCTACGCTGCACGCCCTCCATAGCAAGAATATCCTTCCTCAAATTTGGAGACCAAAACTGCACACAGTACTCCAGGTGCGGTCTCACCAGGGCCCGGTACAACTGTAGAAGGACCTCTTTGCTCCTATACTCAACTCCTCTTGTTACGAAGGCCAACATTCCATTGGCTTTCTTCACTGCCTGCTGAACCTGCATGCTTCCTTTCATTGACTGATGCACTAGGACACCCAGATCTCGTTGAACTCCCCCTCCTCCTAACTTGACACCATTCAGATAATAATCTGCCTTTCTATTCTTACTTCCAAAGTGAATAACCTCACACTTACCTACATTAAACTGCATCTGCCATGTATCCGCCCACTCACACAACCTGTCCAAGTCACCCTGCAGCCTTATTGCATCTTCCTCACAATTCACACTACCCCCCAACTTAGTATCATCTGCAAATTTGCTAATGGTACTTTTAATCCCTTCGTCTAAGTCATTAATGTATATCGTAAATAGCTGGGGTCCCAGCACCGAACCTTGCGGTACCCCACTGGTCACTGCCTGCCATTCCGAAAGGGACCCATTTATCCCCACTCTTTGCTTTCTGTCTGTCAACCAATTTTCTATCCATGTCAGTACCCTACCCCCAATACCATGTGCCCTAATTTTGCCCACTAATCTCCTATGTGGGACCTTGTCGAATGATTTACTGCAACACCAAGGGCTTGTCCCGTCTCGGGTCAGTCAATCTCTCCCATGGCCACTGAGACTGTGCTGTTTGTGCTTGTGCCTGTGGGTGACGTTTCTGGTCGGAACCCATTCTTCAGACCCAAGTGTCAGAATCACCCTCCTGTATTCCGAGGAATAAAACCTCAGTAGACCCTAGCTCTCCCTACGCCTCAGGCCCTTGAGTCCTGGCAATATCCTCATTAATCTTCTCTGCACTTGTTCCTATTCAAAACCATCTTCCCATGACAAGGTGTGTCCTCACCAAACGCTTGTACGACCGCAACATAACGTCCAGAAGTCTATACACAATATCCTGACTTTAGATCAGTTTAGATACAGTGTGGAAACAGGCCCTTCGGCCCAGCGTGTCCGCGCTGACCAGCGATCCCCGCACACAAATCCCATCCCACTATCCTGCACACACTAGGGACAATTTACAATTTTACCAAGCCAATTAGCTTACAAACCTGTACACCTTTGGAGTGTGGGAGGAAACCGGAGATCCCGGAGAAAACCCACTCAGGTTGCGGGGAGAACGTACAAACTCCGTACAGCCAAGCACTGGCAGTCAGGATCGAACCCGGGTCTCTGGCGCTGGAAGGCAGCAACTCTGCCTCTGTGCCGCCCTTATACTGACTGATGAAGACCGGCACACCAAAAGCCTGCCTCACCACCCAAGCCACCTGTGACGCCACTTTCATGGAACTATTCTCCAAGATCATTCAGATCTAAAACACTCCCAAGGACCCGACTGTTGACTATGAAGGTCCCGCCCTGTTTTGACTTTCCAAAATTCACCTCACGCTGATCTGAATTAAACTCCATTAGCCATTCCCAAGCCCAATTCCTGCTTAACTACTGCAATTCTTGATAACCATCTTCACTGTCTATGATAACACCTATTTTAGTGTCACCTGCAAACCTATCCATCATGCTTTATACATTTTCACCAAATCATTGACGTCGATGACAAACCACGGGCCCAGCACCGATCCCTGAGGCAAACCACTAGACACAACCATCCAATCCCATAAACAATTTCCCACCACCATCCTCTGCTTCCTACCATGAAGCCAATTCTGTACCCAGTTAGCCAGCCCACCTGTATCCCATGCGACATAACCTTCAGGAGCAACTCATCATGCAGAACCTTATCAAATGCCTTCCCAAAGTCATATAGACTACGTCCACAGCCCTGCCCTCATCAGCCTTCTTGCTTATATATCTTCACAACCTGAATCAAATTCGTGAGGTGCGACTTCTCACACACAAAACCATGCTGACTATCCCTAATCAACTGCTGTCTTTCCAAATCCCAGTGTTATGATCCAGTTCTGCACTGAGTAATTGAGAATGTTAAACACAGGAAGATTATGATCAATACATCACTGTCTCTGACCAGAGACTGTAATCACCTAAACACTTGATTAAGTGCATCCCTTAATCTTCTACATTCAAGGGAATAGAAGTGTTTAACCTCTTAACCTAACGTCTCATTCGGGACTCTCTGCTTTACTTCCCAACTAATAACTTTCTGTTGGCATCGATACTCACACTATTCCCTGAGACGTCATGCCCTTATCATGTATCATCTACACACTGTAAACGGCTCGACTGTAATCATGTATTGTCTTTCCGCTGACTGAATAGCATGCAAGGAAAGCTTTTCACTGTACCTGTGTACATGTGATAATAAACTGAAACTGAAAATCTTATACCCAAGTGGGTTCAGAAAACTTAGATTACACAACATTTCCTTCCACAGTATTATCTGAAGAGGGATCAGTCCCTGAGGTGGTTGGTAGGTCACACCATTTTATTGATTAGACAATAGACAATAGGTGCAGGAGGAGGCCATTCGGCCCTTCAAGCCAGCACCGCCATTCAATGTGATCATGGCTGATCATTCTCAATCAGTACCCCTTTCCTGCCTTCTCCCCATACCCCCTGACTCCGCTATCCTTAAGAGCTCTATCTAGATTAGTACGGGTGTCAGAGGTTATGGGGAGAAGGCAGGAGAATGGGGTTAGGAGTAGAGATAGATCAGCCATGATTGAATGGCGGAGTAGACTTGATGGGCTGAATGGCCTAATTCTAAACCTATTCCTTATGACCATTAGACACATCTTGCTAACTTGAATACTTGCTGTGGGTTCCCACTCTATATTTCTCAGCTCCAAATCGATTCCAGCCAACGTCTTGCCTCCCCATTCCACGCCCTAGGCTTGTATACACTGGAATTTAGAAGGATGAGAGGAGATCTTATCGAAACGTATAAGATTATTAAGGGGTTGGACACGTTAGAGGCAGGAAACATGTTCCCAATATTGGGGGAGTCCAGAACCAGGGGCCACAGTTTAAGAATAAGGGGTAGGCCATTTAGAACTGAGATGGGGAAAAACTTTTTCAGTCAGAGAGTTGTGAATCTGTGGAATTCTCTGCCTCAGAAGGCAGTGGAGGCCAATTCTCTGAATGCATTCAAGAGAGAGCTAGATAGAGCTCTTAAGGATAGCGGAGTCAGGGGGGTATGGGGAGAAGGCAGGAACGGGGTACTGATTGAGAATGATCAGCCATGATCACATTGAATGGCGGTGCTGGCTCGAAGGGCAGAATGGCCTCCTCCTGCACCTATTGACTATTATCTATTGCCCCCCCCCCTTATTTTTGCTCATAGCCTCTTTCAGGGAACGCTATCACATCGGAATAACTTTGATTTGACTTTATTTTGTACTGAACGTTATTTACGTTATTCCTTTTATCTTGCATGTATCTGTACACTGTGGATGGATCGATTGTAATCACGTTTTGTCTTTCCGCTGACTGGTTAGCACGCAACAAAAGCTTTTCACTGTACCTCGGTACACGTGACAATAAACTAAACTCAACTCAACTAAACTATGTTTTGGTAGTTTGTGTAAATAATCTTTTATCTACCACGTTAGTGAGCGGTACAAAAGGAAACGACAGTGTATCCATTATTCATGACTTACCCTTTAGATATCCATGTTTGACCCTTCTGACCAGCTGAAACTGGACCAAATGGACATACTCTCCCTAACAACAGGTTTTTGCCACTGCTGCTGCTGTGAATGGATAGGGACAGGATTCTTAAGTTTCATGAACAGGTTTTATTGGGATCTCAAAATTATTTACAAATTGCCACATGACAGTATTTCTGCTCTTATTAGAAGAATCAGGGCCAACAAAAAAAGTTCTCCAACAACTTGTCATCAACAATATTTCACGTTCAAGTCATGTTTCTTAAGAAAATAACATCACAGAGGTTCTGCTGAATGCAAAAGCATCACAGGCTCAGGCAGCAGCTGGAAGCAGGCCGTGTGTGGGCTGGGAGAGGCCTGGGGGTGTAATGCAGAGAGAGAGAGAGAGAGAGAGAGAGAGAGAGGGAGAGAGAGAGAGAGAGAGAGAGGGAGAGAGGGAGAGAGGGAGAAAGAGGGAAGGAGAGATGAAAAGTGAATGTGGAAGGGAGAAAGAGAGATGTAACGTGCATGAGAGAGGGAGAGGGAAGGGAAGTTATTGAGACAGGGAGAGCGGGCAAGATGGAATGTGAATGAGAGGGGGGGGAGAGAGAGTGAGAGACAGAGAGAGAGTGAAAGTGAATGAGAAAGGGAGAGAGTAAAATAATTAAGGAACTGAGAAGAGTGATCAAAGGGCAATGGAGACTCGCAGGGTGGGGTTGGGGAAGACCAAGAGACTGGCTGGGAGAGAGTGCGGGGCCCTTAGTTCATAAGTGATAGGAGCAGAATGAGGCCATTCGGCCCATCAAGTCTACTCCGCCATTCAACCATGGCTGATCTATCTTTCCCTCTCAACCCCAACCCTTTGAGGGATGGAGGGAGTGCAAAAGAAAAGGAAATCGAGGACATTGCCAATTTTTTTAATACCAGTGTGTGGGGGAAGAGAGAGAGAGAGAGAGAGGGGACATTCGGAAATGAATAAGGAGAGAGAAACAAGCAGGATTAAACACCAAGAGGAAAGGCGAAAAGGTTTCACTACTTTTTTAAAAACATGTTACAAACTTCAAGAAAGTTGGCGCGGGATGGTTTCTAAAGCAATCCCCAAATTGAGTGTCACTACTTTAAGCAAAAATAAAAGATTTCAGCGAAAGTCTAGCACGGAATTTCTACCCGATACTTATATTTCCACCGCAGATGTCCTCACTCAGGACAGGTCGTGAGTTGCGTGTTCCTGCAGCACCTAAACCTTTTAAGCACAAGAAAGCACAATTCACAGGAGACGTCCGGGCACGTTGCAGGAGATGTTCTCTTGAGATGTCCTACGAAGGTGTGATTATTAAACACCATGCAAGGTGTCTCTGCAGGGAGGAGCCGTGGAAAAGTTAGGGAGACTCGGCCCTCGCTCGGCACGTTATTGCAGGGTCGGCCGTGACTTGTAAAACAAACGGGTCGACATTAGTCGCACAGTGCAGCCCCCTCGAGTACAAAGCCCCCTAGTCTTCAGAGAGCGCCACGTCCCCTCCGGCAGTTGGCTCTCCTGCCTGGACCCACGATGGCGAGGCTCAGCCATGGTAGGTTCACAGAACACGCTCCCCCTCTCACTCATACTCAGCACCAGGGTGGGGTAGAGGTGGACGGTGAACGAGGGAGAGACAAGGATGCAAAGTGAATGAGAGATGGCGAGAGGGGAGGGGGAGAGAGGAGAAGAGGGGAGGGGGAGAGAGGGGAGGGGGAGAGAGGGGACGAGGGGGGAGAGGGAAAGAGGAGAGAGAGGAAGAGGAGAGAGGGGAAGAGGAGAGAGGGGAAGAGGAGAGAGGGGAAGAGGAGAGAGGGGAGGGGGGAGATAGGAGAGGGGGATAGAGGGGAGGGGGAAGAGAGGGGAGGGGGGAAGAGAGGGGAGGGGGAAGAGAGGGGAGGGGGGATAGAGGGGAGGATAGAGGGGAGGGGGAAGAGAGGGGAGGGGGAAGAGAGGGGAGGGGGAAGAGAGGGGAGGGGGAAGAGAGGGAAGGGGGGGTAGAGGGGAGGGGGAAGAGAGGGGAGGGGGAAGAGAGGGGAAGGGGAAGAGAGGGGGATAGAGGGGAGGGGGAAGAGAGGGAAGGGGGGAAGAGAGGGGAGGGGGGAGAGAGGGGAGGGGGGGATAGGGGGGAGGGGGAAGAGAGGGGAAGGGGAAGAGAGGGGAGGGGGAAGAGAGGGGAGGGGGAAGAGAGGGGAGGGGGAAGGGGAAAGTGAGGGAAGGAGTGGGAAAGTTGCAAAGTGAATGAGAGAGGGAGTGAGAAGAGGGGGGTGGAAAGAGAGGAAGGGAGTGAAAAGTGAGGGAAGAGAGGTTGAAAGTGAATGAGAGTGAGGGTGGATGTGAGAGGGGGAGAGGATGTGAGAGGGGGAGAGGATGTGAGAGGGGGAGAGAAAGAGAGAGGGGGAGAGAGATGGGGGGAGCGAGGGAGGGCGGTGAGAGGATGGAGGGAGGGGGGGGCGAGAGAGGGGTAGGGAGGGAGAGAGAGGGGAGGAGAGAGGAGGGAGAGTGAGTGGGGGATGGAGGGAGGGCGAGTGAGGGGTCGGGAGGGAGAGAGAGGGGAGGAGAGAGGAGGGAGAGTGAGAGAGGGAGGGAGAGTGAGAGGGGGAGGGAGGGAGAGGGAGAAAGAGGAGAAAGAGAGAAGGGGAGAGAGAGAAGGGGGAGAGAGGGAGAAGGGGGGGAGAGAGAGAAGGGGAGGGGAGAGAGAAGGGGGGAGAAAGAAGGGGAGGAGAGAGAGAAGGAAGTGAATTAGAGAGGGAGGGAGAGAGAGGTGAATGAGAATGGGAGAGAGAAGATTCAACATGCCAAGTGTGTTGAATGTGGGGTACCAAGCAGTAAGCTGGAGTGTGTTTGTGCACCAAGTGTGTGTTGTGGAGCCGTGTGCTTTGATATGCAGCGTGGCAGGTTTATTAATCCTACATAACACATTTTATATCTTTATATATTTATATATATTTGCACATTAGGTAAAAATTAAGAGTTAACCTTGTACATTTTAACAGAGTCACATGCATTGGTTTCAAGGCTTGAAGCTGCGGGGAGAATAAAAATATTATACAATAAAATATTTACTTACAAACGTACAAAAACATTTTGATGTTTTTTTTTTATAAAGAAAGATAAAAAATGTCAGCACCATTTCCAAAGAAGGGTTCAATTCAAGGCATTTATTTGATGAGTTTAAAAAAAAAAAGAAGATTGAATCTGAAGTAAGATTAAAAACACTAGGAAGTACAGAGATCGGGCGGTCAGCGTCAGGAAGGCCAGAGCCGGGTGTAAAGAGGATGGGGATGGACTCGGGCCCCAGAAGCACCAGGTCCAACTCCGCCTTTCTGAGGCTGACCGTTTAGTGGGACAGGAGGGGGTTGGGGGGGGGAGATGAGAGAGAGAGAGAGAGAGTGAGAGAGAGAGAGAGACTCCGCGCAACTCAGGGGGAGTGAACGGGTCCATCCAAGGGTTCACCGACCGGTTGGTTACAGAGAGAGGTTCACTCTGAGATGAAATCTCCCTCTCGTTTTCCAGGCACTTGAAATCAATTCCATCCCCGCTGCAATCTCGGAACGTCGCACGTTTTGAAATCTGCACAGTTGAGGTTACAGTGTTGTTGGCTTTGCAGACTCGTCCATTCTTCCTCTGTACGCGTGTGGTTGTGCGTGCGTGTGCGTGTGTGCGTGTGTGTGTGTGTTTGGGTGTTTGTATATAAACATTTTTTTTTTCAGTAAAAGTTTAGATTGGGGTTTTTTTTTTTTTTTATCCCACGAAACAGACAGGTCCAATTTCAAAGCCGAATTTCTGGCCTGACTCTCCAAAGTCATTGAACATGATGTCGATGAACGGGAGTTGTTCAACTTTCGGGGTGTTGATTTCTAATATGGTCTTCTGATAACCCTTCTTCTCCTGCAGTGAAGACAAACAGAAAGGAAAGGCCGGGTTAGCGAGAGAGCTGGTTGCTTGAAAGATCATCATCATCATCATCATCATATATATACAGCCGGAAACAGGCCTTTTCGGCCCTCCAAGTCCGTGCCGCCCAGTGATCCCCGCACATTAACACTATCCTACACCCACTAGGGACAATTTTTTTAACATTTACCCAGCCAATTAACCTACATACCTGTACGTCTTTGGAGTGTGGGAGGAAACCGAAGATCTCGGAGAAAACCCACGCAGGTCACGGGGAGAACAGATACAGACCCTTTCCCACTAGTCCGATGTTATCCCACTTTCTCATCTACTCCCTTAACACACGAGGGACAATTTACACAGGGGGCCAATTCACCTTGAACCCACATGTCTTTGGGATGTGGGAGGAAACCGGAGCACCTGGAGTGTAGATTAGTCACTGAATTCACAGGTAATCCATGTCAGGGTTTAGCATATGCCATTCCTGCAAGAGGTTATCTTGATAACTTCTTGCAGGAACGGCATATGCTAAAACCCGACATGGATTCACTGTGAATTCAGTGACTGATCAACATGGAGAAAGACCAGGGAGAACGTGCAAAATCCACACAGACAGTACCCGAGGTCTGGATCGAACCCAGGTCTCTGCTGCCGTGGTTACAAACAAGTCCCAACACGTGGACACAAAATGCTGGAGTAACTCAGTGGGACAGGCAGCATCTCTGGAGAGAAGAAATGGGTGACTTTTCCGGTCGAGAAACGTAATCCATTCCTCCTCTCCAGAGATGCTGCCTGTTCCGCTGAGTTACTCCAGCATTTTGTGTCTATCTTCGGTGAAAACCAGCATCTGCAGTTGCTTCCTGCACCAGCATTCGCACGCCAGGAACTGCAGATGCTGGAATCTTGAACAAAAAAACAAGTGCTGGAGTAACTCAGCGGGTCTGGCAGCATCTGTGGAGAACATGGATAGGCAACGTTTCGGGTTGGGACGTTTAGATGGTTTCGGGCCATCTAGAGGTTCTTTTACAGACCTTCGGGTCGAGACCCTTCTTCAGATCTGAAACGCCACCTATCCATGTTCTCCACAGATGCTGCCTGACCTGTTGAGTTACTCCAGCACTTTAGTGTCCTTCAGTGCAGTGACTGACTCCAGCTGCTGCTCAGACCGGGGTCTACCTGGAACAGGACTCTGAATGGCACCAGTGGAGCTGTTGCCAACTTAACCCACAAGCAGACTGGGAGACGTACAGTCTGTGCCAGGGATTAATCTGGAGCCGGCAGCTTCTCCAGGTTACAGAAGCATTTTGGCTTCACCGTGAGGGTGGCTCAGTGGTAGAGTGGTAGGGCGCCAGAGACCCGGGTTCAATCCTGGCCGCTATCTGTACAGAGTTTGTACGTTCACCCTGTGTCACCGTGTGGGTTTTCTCTGGATGCTCTGATGACCTCCCACTCTCCAAAGATGTGCTGCTTTGTAGGTTAATTGGCTTCGGTAAGAAAATGATGAAATTGTCCCTGGTGTGTGTAGGATAGTGCTAGCGTACGGGGTGACAGCTGGTCGGCGTGGGACTCGGTGGGCCAAAGGGCCTGTTTCCACGCTGTATCTCTACACTCAATAAGTAGAGGGGTAGGGAGTACTCACTGCACACTTGTCCATGAGGGCTTGGATATAGGGGTTGTTGTCATAGGACATCTCCTCATCGTTGGAGCCCAGGAAGCGAATGGCCTTGACGTAGCTGTCGCTGGTCGAGTCGTACCAGGCCACGGTTTGGTGGCAGTTGTAGGTGAGGTTCTGATGAGCCGAAGCACTCAGCAGCCGCAGGAAGGTCATCTGCACCACCCCGACAGGGTTGCCCTCTGAATCTGCGTAGGAAAGCTGATCGCAGGAGAGAGAGGGAGAGAGAGAGAGAGAGAGAGGGAGAGACTACAAGGTTGGGAGATGATACAAAAACCATACATCATGCCTTTCACTCACAGCCAGAGAATGAAGTGACCCATTTAGAGCCCATGTATTGATCTAGTTGGAAATTGGCCAAAGTCTTCCGTCTAATAGAGACTGAAAACCAACCAAACACCCGCTTCCCCGCCCTTTGCTGAGGCCCTGTCAGACTTACAACAGCTGCAGAGTGAGTGCTTTGGATACGGCTGGCAATAGCCTGCCTTTTGTGCTCGGTTTAAACATCAGAGTGGGAGGAGGGGGTGGGGGGACCACACTTCTCTAAGTATGGGACATCCCAATGGCCTTGATAAACCTGTCCCTGTCTGATCACGCTATCCCCCACCTTCCTGTGATTGTCCAAGGTGTCCCCCCCCACTGCAGTCCCTGCATCCCATGTATTTATCCAATCCTCATCTCAAGCATTACTCCTCCAGATTCAGGGACAGTTTCTTCCCAGCTGTTCTCAGGCAACTGAACCATCCTACCACACAACCTGAGAGCAGTCCTGAACTACTATCAGACCATCTTTGATCAGACATTAATGGCTTTACCTTGCACTAAACGCTATGCCCTTATCATGTGAATGGCGCGATTGTAACCATGTATTGTCTTTCCGCTGGCTGGTTAGCATGCGACAAAAGCTTTTCACTGTACCTCGGTACACGTGACAATAAACTAAACTGTTCACCACTGTTTCAGAAAATGCAGTCTGATTTGCAACCACTTGCTTTGCTAAAACTTATTTACTGCCACCTCTTGATCTTTGGCCAACAGCTTTAAACCAGCGAGTTCTACTTATCCATTGGATGCTTTGGGTTTTAGTGGCTGTTAAAAGCACCAACTCTCCAGGTGTAGCTTTTCTTGGTGCCTCCTCAATGTAATTAACAGAGCGACCTTCTTCCAGGACTTGAGTGCCTTGCACCAATTCTCTCACCTTCACCTTTTCCACAGTTCCGTCTCCACCTCCTCCTCTCCAAAATCTAATATTCATCCCATCACATTCTTCCTCCACTCCTGCTCTCCACGCACCACTACCATCTGCACACTTTCTGTCACGGTCATATAGCATGGAAACAGGCCCTTCAGCCCAACTTGCCATGCCGACCAAGGTACCCCATCTACACTGGCCCCACTAGCCCGTGTTTGGCTCATAACCCTCTACAACGTCCTGTCCATGTACCTGTCAAAATGTCTATTAAATATTGTTATAGTCCCTGCCTCAACTAGCTCCTTTGGCAATTCATTCCATATACCCACCACCCTTTGTGTAATAAAGTTGCCCCTCAGATTCCTATCAGATATTTCCCCTCTCACCTTAAACCTATGTCCTCTGGTTCCTGATTCCTCGACTCTGGGTAGAAGACTCTGCACATCTACCCGATTTATTCCCCTCATGATCTTATACACCTTTACAAGATCACCCCTCATCCTTCTGGGGTCCAAGGAATAATGGTCCTACCCTGCCCAACTTCTACCTATAGCTCAGGCCCTCACTGCTTGGTAACAGAACTAGGGATCACAGTGTAAGAATAAGGGGCAGGCCATTTAGGACTGAGATGAGGAAAAACATTTTCACCCAGAGTTGTGAATCTGTGGAATTCTCTAAAGACAGAAGGCAGCGAAGGCCAATTCACTGGATGTTTTCAGGGGAGAATTAGATATAGCTCTTAGGGCTGACGGAATCAAGGGATATGGGGAGAAGGCAGGAGCGGGGTACTGATTTTGAATGATCAGCCATGATCACATTGAATGGCGGTGCAGGTTCGAAGGGCCGAACAGCCTACTCCTGCACCTATTTTCTATGTTATGTTTCTAACAGGACTGTTCAGTATTGAGATGCACTTGTACTCCTGGTCACCTGTGTTTCCCCCCACACACATACAGCGATCTGCACTGAGTTCCCATTCAGCGCTGGCTCACAGGCCCAGCTGGACGTTCAGGCACAGAGTCCTTCATGCTGTCAGACTGCGAGTGTCAGGAATAGGCAGTTTAAAAACAGAACCCGTTTACCAACCGATCGTCCAGGATCCTTGGCTGTGTGCAGGTCACCTCCAACACTCGTGAGACTGAACATGGGGAAGAAAAGGCATGCGGGAAGCGGGAGGGCTGAGGGGGTGGGTGGGTGGGGGGGAGAGTGGGTGCAAACACAGCAAGCCGGAGAGGATGCCGCAGGTGTCAGGACCAGAGCCCATTGCTCTCCCCTCTCTTGTCATTGCTTGGGGCAGAGTGTGCCAATGATGGGAGCCTCTTTAGAAACCAGACGCATAATGGCCTTACTCACAAAATGCTGGAGTAACTCAGCAGGTCAGGCAGCATCTCGGGAGAGAAGGAATGGGTAGGAATGAATAGACGGAATGAGAAGGAATTACATCTTCTGCCTCATAATGGCCTTTACTCTTGACCTACGCCAATGGAAGAATGGGACAAGTCCTTCTTCTCTGATCTCGTCAGGAAAATAAAGCCCATCACCCGCACCATTGATAAATCTCCTCTGCAGCCTCTCCAAGGTCAAGATATCCTCTCTGAAGCAGAGTGTTGTGAACCGGACAAGGTGCTCTCTCTCGCGAGGGCTAGTCTTCGGGGTGTCACTGGGCATCAATAAGGAGTGCCGAGGGTAGCTGGAGCACCTTGGTTGTGACGTTGGGGCCAGACAGCCCTGCAGGGACAATGGTTGGAAGGTATGACCACCGGGAGCTTCAGTCACCTCCTGTGATCGCCAAAGTCCCCATATTGATACGATCCGGGAGAATGACGATAGTTCTGGGTTATAGCTATAATGGCAATGACTTGGAGCATTTTGCTCCAGTAGGCCATGCAGAGGGGTCTCCAGAGGCCTCTTAGTGGGGTGGCCCCTGGAGATCGTCCACACCTTTCCCCACCCCTCTACCCAGCCGTCCCCCTCCCCAACCAATGCACTGCCAAATGGGTAGCTGAGACGCAAGTGGGTGAAGGTGTCGAGACTCATGGCCAAAGGTACGAGGATGGGCAGTGGAGGAGTTTGCAGCCAGCGAGATGCCTCCACAGCACAGGGAGATGAGGGCAGAAATATGAAGGGATTGGGGAGGGGGGAGGGAGGGCGAGGGGCAGCAGAGGAAGATCAGGGCTACTGACAATGAGGTGGCCAGACTGTGTGTCACCCAGTCACCAGCAAATGATGATGGTTCTTTACACCATTTTATGTCCATCGTCTAGGTGACTTTTCTTTTAAAGTCAATGGGCAGATCTGATGCACACTGACCCTCACTGAGGTACGGGCCTCACACACACACACACACACACACACTGACCCTCACTGAGGTACAGGCCCCACACACACACACTGACCCTCACTGGGGTACAGGTCCACCACGCACACACACACACTGACCCTCACTGGGGTATGGGCCCCACACACACACTGACCCTCACTGAGTATGGGCCCCACACACACACACACACTGACCCTCACTGGGGTACGGGCCCCACACACACACACACACACTGACCCTCACTGGGGTACGGGTTCCCCACACATTGACCCTCACTGGGCGTGGATGGTGCAGTGTCTGGGTAGGAATAACTGACCTGTGCACGTCTGAGTAACTGTGTGAGTGTGACTGGGATGAGCAAAGCAAGCGTGACCATACCGGGCAGGCAGGTGGGAGAGATCCAGCCCGAGGCAGGTACGGGGGGCAGCTGTGGTGGAGGTGGAGGGGGGGGGGGTCTAACCACTTACCAGGGCACCTCGCTTGTACTGACTATACCATGCACCAGGTTGCTCTTTCGGCCAGCGAGCCATTTTGCTCTGTAAAATACGAGACTGGTTATAGAACAGAAAGGAGGCCATGCCCTCTTACCAGTTTACCACGCTTGAATTCACTGAACCAGGAGCCTGGTATTTCCTTGGGCCAAGCAGTGACTCTTGCCTGATGCGAGACGAGATGGCAGAGGAAAAAAGGAAAATAAGTTAATGTGGAAACGAGCAGCCCGAGGATCCATTGGCGAGCACAAGAACGATGTAACTCGCTGGAGATCGTAATCAGTGGCACAGTCACTGGGGCCCTGACGCTGCTGCTGTTTAGGGTGCAGACGTCACAGTCGTTGTCCCTCTGACCCTCACTGGGGTACAGGCCCCACACACACTGACCCTCACTGGGATACAGGTCCCACATACACTGACCCTCACTGGGGTACGGGTCCCACACACACTGACCCTCACTGGGATACGGGTCCCACACACACTGACCCTCACTGGGGTACGGGTCCCACATACACTGACCCTCGCTGGGATACAGGTCCCACACACACTGACCCTCGCTGAGATACAGGTCCCACACACACTGACCCTCACTGGGGTACGGGTCCCACATACACTGACCCTCGCTGAGATACAGGTCCCACACACACTGACCCTCACTGGGGTACGGATCCCACACACTGACCCTCACTGGCACTGGTCCCCCACATACACTGACCCTCACTGGGGTACGGGCCCCACACACACACACACACTGACCCTCACTGGGGTACGGGTCCCACATACACTGACCCTCGCTGGGGTACAGGTCCCACACACACACACACACACTGACCCTCACTGGGGTACAGGTCCCACACACACTGACCCTCACTGGGATACGGGTCCCACACACACTGACCCTCACTGGGATACGGGTCCCACACACACTGACCCTCACTGGGGTATGGGCCCCCCACACACACACACACACACACCCTGACCCTCACTGGGGTACAGGTCCCACACACACACACACACACTGACCCTCACTGGGGTACGGGCCCCACACACACTGACCCTCGCTGGGATATGAGTCCCACATACACATGGCGCAGTGGTATAGTTGCTGCCTTACAGCGCCAGAGACCCGGGTTCGATCCCGACTACGGGTGCTGTCTGTACGGAGTTTGTACGTTCTCCCCTTGACCGTGCGGGTTTTGTACGAGATCTTCGGTTTCCTCCCACACTCCAAAGACTTTGTAGGTTAGTTGGCGTGGTATTATTGTAAATTGTCTCCAGTGCGTGTACGATGTGTTGGTGTGGTCGGAGTGGACTCGGCGGTCCGAAGGGGCCTGTTTCCGGACCGTTTCTCTAAACTAAAACTAAATGAGTAAACTGGTTCGGTGCATCCTTACACTCACTGAAGGACGGCTGCCTACACTGCACCTCTCTGGGAAGAGGCTCCTCACACACCGGGCTTCCGGCACTAATGGCCCCTGGGATGAAGGCACGCAGTGACGGACTCAACGAGCAAAGTCGGGGCCACGTGCACAGACACTGCCTGACCTGCGCTCCCTGGCTTTGTTGCAGGTGTGCGACAACTGCAGCCCTTTCAGTGACCGTCCCCGGGGGTTTGAGGTCTATGCACGGCCTCACGCTGGGGGGCAAGGTTACTATCAACCCAAGTTAGCCAGGGAGGGAGAATCGCAGAGTGAAACAACAGGTGAAGCAGGCCCGTCCGTCGGCCCTGTGAGTCGGCGATGATCATCTGTCACCCATTTACACTAATCCCACTTCATTCCCCCCACATTCCCTGCAACTCCCCACATTCCCCACCACTCACTCACCCACCCGCTCAAAGCAAAGCACAGCAGCCAATTAATCCACCAACCCACAGGTTGTTTGGGATGTGGGAGGAAACTGGAGCACCCAGAAGAAACGCAAGGGGAACATGCAAACTCCAATCAGCCGACTATCCCACTGTGGAAGGTTGGGAGATAAGCCCAGTCCCCATCTGATCTCCACACGGTGCTTCCCGCTGGGATGTGTAGAGAACAGCCAGGATTCCGCTTCCCGTTTGATGGTCCAACACTTGTTTGGTTCAGCACGGACTTGGTGGGCCGAAGGGCCTGTTTCCATGTTGTACCTCCAAAATTAAAACTAAAACAAATTGACTTCAGGAGGCTGGGTGGACTATACGGCCCAATCTTCTCAAGAGATGGGTGACAGCTTGGTTCAGGGTGCCCTGCTGAGACTAACGGTGTTACTAAACAGCCATTGTGGAGGTCTGCATGGGGGAATGTTTCATGGCATTTATTGAATGGCTGAGGATCAATGGAAGTTCTAGTCTATGTTTTGTCCCCTGGGAAAATTCCAAAATTGAAGGATTTATTTTCCTGGGTTCGATTTTTTAATGGAGTGTTCAAATATAACACTTTTTTTAATAGATTATCCGGTCATCAGGAAACTGCCTGAAATTTGTTTCCATTGACTCGAACACAAATGAAAATTTGGGCAATTCTGTCACTTGAGATAGTCATACAGCATGGAAACAGGCCCTTCGGCCCAACCTCCCCATGCCAATGTTTACATGTTGTGATAGTACCTGCCTCAATTACCTCCTTTGGCAGCTCATTCCATATACCCACCACCCTTCGTGTGAAAAAGTTGACCCTCGGGTTCCGATTAAATCTTTTCCCCCCTTAAAGCCACTTCCTCTGGTTTTGGATTCAACTACTCTGGGTAAAAGCCCTTTCCTCAGAGAAAAGGAGTTTGTAATGTTAACAACATAGAAGAGTACAACACAGGAATAGACAATAGACAATTGTCTATTGTCTATTCCTGTGTTGTACTCTTCTGTGTTGTTAACATTACAAACTCCTTTTCTCTGAGGAAAGTCCCCACGATCCACAAGATCCAGACCAGACATGAATCCAAGTTCTACTAACCTCCAGTGTAGGCAGGAACTGCAGATGCTGGTTTAAACCGAAGATAGACACAAAAAGCTGGAGCAACTCAGCGGGACAGGCAGCATCCCTGGAGAGAAGGAATGGGTGACGTTTCGGGTCGAGACCCTGAAGAGTCTGAATCTGAAGAAGGGCCTCGACCCGAAACGTCGCCCATTCCCTCCCTCCAGAGATGCTGACTGTCCCGCTGAGTTACTCCAGCATTTTGTGTCTATCTTCTAATAATCTCTGCCTACACATGATCCACATCCCTCCGTTCCCTGCATAACCATGCGCCTATCTAAAAAACCTCTTAAAAGTCACCATTGTCTCTGCCTCCACCACCACCCCTGACAGGTCTTCCAGGGGTAATGGCCCTTTCCTCAGAGAAAAGGAGTTTGTAATGTTAACAACATAGAAGAGTACAACACAGGAATAGACAATAGACAATTGTCTATTGTCTATTCCTGTGTTGTACTCTTCTGTGTTGTTAACATTACAAATAATGTGATATACAGGGTAAATGCTCAGTCTTTTAATAAATTCATAAGTTAACTTATGAGTTAAAATAGTGTGAGATACAGGGTAAATACCTGAAAAAGGTGCCCACTCAATCTTTCCCCTCTCACCTTAAACCTCTGCCCTCTGGTTCGTGATTCCCCTGCCCTGGGTAAAAGAGTGAGCATTTACTCTGTATATCACATTATTTTCGTTCTTCTAAGGTTGCATCAATAGGAATTGAAAACATTTCAACCACAGTAAAGTCCTTTGCAAGTTGTCAAGGGATTGGGACAGAGACTTACTCCTTCTGATTTCTTGTCCGGGTACAGGCACGTTTCACCTCCAGATGTGAAGTTACAGAGGACCTTGAAGGAGTCCCTGGAGCAGCCCTGGTTTGGATCAATCCAGTATTCACCTGCCAGGGAGAGAAGGAACATGCAGTTACTTGAGAGGACTCAGTACTCCGCTGTGTGGAAGCGGTGCAGTGATAAACGGAGGTACCATAACCACCTGCCTCGTTATTAGTTTAGTTTAGAGATACAGTGCGGAAACAGGCGCTTTGGCCCACCGAGTCTGCACCGACCAGCGATCTGCGTACACTAGTACTATCCTACACAATTCACAATTCTTACCAAAGCCAATTAACCTACGGACGTGTATGTCTTTGGGATGTGGGAGGAAACCGGAGCACCTGGGGAAATGCACTCGGTTAAGGGGGAAAATGTAAAAACGCACCCGTAGTCAGGATCGAACCCGGGTCCCTGGCGCTGTGAGGCAGCAACTCTACTGCTGCGCCACTGTGCCCATGTTATCCTCAGCACAGTTCCCCCATTCCCCTCTGCCATCTAATGATGTTTGAACTCACTCTGTCCAATGTCCTGTTGAACCTTACTGTAAAATGATTTGTTAAACACACCATCTAATGATCTGTTGTACTTCATACTATTTAATACCTGGTGTCCAATGGCCTATTGCACCACATATTTCACATTTAATGAAATCTAAAGTCTCATGACTGGTGCAATGACCAGTTGAACCTCAATGTGTCCAGTGAATTCTTGGACCTCTACGTCGACTGGCTGGTGGGATACATTCGGGTCTCGACCCGAAACGTCACCTATTCCTTTTCTCCAGAGATGCTGCCTGACCCGCTGAGTTACTCCAGCATTTTGTGTCCATCTTCGCAATCCAATGTCAAATTCTATATGATACAATGGATCATCAGAATATTGGATCATGAGTTATTCCTCAAGCCAAGTCAGCCATAAAAATGGATCGAGGTTGATATCAAGCCTAACCTCATCCTCCTGTAACATGTGTGATAACAGTCTCAGTTAAAGTTTCCATTTCAATTCAGCTCCGAGAATTTTTTTTAAGGGGAGGGGATCCAGGTTCCCACTACCCTTTCAACAAATGTCTCCTGCCATTACCCCTGGAAGACCTGCCAGGGGTGGTGGTGGAGGCAGAGACAATGGTGACTTTTAAGAGGTTTTTTAGATAGGCGCATGGTTATGCAGGGAACGGAGGGATGTGGATCATGTGTAGGCAGAGATTATTAGAAGATAGACACAAAATGCTGGAGTAACTCAGCGGGACAGTCAGCATCTCTGGAGGGAGGGAATGGGCGACGTTTCGGGTCGAGGCCCTTCTTCAGATTCAGACTCTTCAGGGTCTCGACCCGAAACGTCACCCATTCCTTCTCTCCAGGGATGCTGCCTGTCCCGCTGAGTTACTCCAGCTTTTTGTGTCTATCTTCGGTTTAAACCAGCATCTGCAGTTCCTGCCTACACTGGAGGTTAGTAGAACTTGGATTCATGTCTGGTCTGGATCTTGTGGATCGTGGGGACTTTCCTCAGAGAAAAGGAGTTTGTAATGTTAACAACACAGAAGAGTACAACACAGGAATAGACAATAGACAATTGTCTATTGTCTATTCCTGTGTTGTACTCTTCTATGTTGTTAACATTACAAACTCCTTTTCTCTGAGGAAAGGGCTTATCTCCATTGACTCTGTTGCAGTTTACGAGGAGCTCCCTTCGAACCCCTCCATGATCCATGGCTATGTAAAGGGGCACCTGTCAAGGCAAGCTATCCTCATTATTGAATCCCCCTGCTGTAAATGGGTGCCTTGGGTGGTGAGGCTGGTGTGGTAGCGGAGATCAGTGCCCGCATTCTCGGCGTACCGTCGGGGAAGTCGGGGTGGCAGAGGTACAGGTCCTTGCAGGTGCGTGCAGGGTTGTTCTGAGTGCCCATGGGGTGCTTCATCTGTTCTATCTCCAGCTTCAGTGAGTTCAGGGACCCAAAGATCTCCTCCATGCCGTCAGCGTAGTCCATGTAATTCTCCGGGTTCCCTTCATCTAAAAATAGGCTTGCGTCGATGGAACGTTTGGCTTTCCTTGAGGAATGGAACGGGAGGGACTGAATGACTTCTCCAGCTGGTCCCTGGGGATGAATCCAATTATTTACGTTTAGTAAACACAATGGGAAATGGTTCTGAAATGCCTTTGCAGTGAGCTGAGAGAGATAGGCTCATAAAACACATTCAGTGACTGACTTATGAACATTCACAATTGCCTGTTCTTAACAAAGGCCTAAACACAGATGAGAAGCTGAGGTCCACGTTGGGAAAAACACCAGTTCAGTTCAGTTTGTCATGTGTACCGAGGTACAGTGAAAAGCTTTTATTCCGTGCTGCCCAGTCAGCGTAAAGACAACACATGGTTACAATCGAGCCATTTTCACCCCATAGATACATGAGAAGGGAATAGCGTTTAGCGCAAGGTAAAGCCAGCATAGTCCGATCAAGGATAGTCCGAGAGTCACCAATGGGGTAGATAGCTGTTCAGGACTGCTCTCTGGTTGTGGTAGGATCATTCAGCTGCCTGATAACAGCTGGGAAGAAGCTGTCCCTGAATCTGGAGGTGTGCGTTTTCACACTTCTGTACCTTTTGTCTGATGGGAGAGGGGAGAAGAGGGGGAGTGGCCGGGGTGCGACTGGTCCTTGGTTATGCCGAGGCAGCGTGAGGTAGAAACGGAGTCAATGGAAGGGTGGCTGGTTTGTGTGATGGTCTGGGCTGTGTCCACCATTCGCTGCAATGAATGAATCTCAGCATCGGGGGCGTGATGGACATCGAGTGCGCGGGTTGAACAAGCTTTGGGCTTTGAATAATGCAGCCGGAAATGGTGGTGCCTGCATGTGTGATATGTGCAAAAGGAATTTCACTGTGCGGTTACACATGTGACAAGTAAAAGACCATTGGACCGTTGATGGAGCAAACAGTGCAGAGGGAGATGGCCTGAGTCGCACTGACCGCACTATGTGGTGGGAATTACCGTCTTTCTAAAGTCAGGCCTGTGGCGTGTCGATAAAGGCCCAAAATAAAGGTGAGGAGCCGGGTATTTCGGGAGGTTTGAATTTAATACGTTTGCTAGACCGGTCAAGTCTGCCAGAGTGAAATCGGGCCCAAAACCTAGTCCTTTATAACCGTAGCAAAGTGCCGCCCCCCTGGACCGGTCCATTCCCGTGCCGAGGGGTCGGTAGTGGTGTGGCCCGACCCTTGGGAGCCGCCACAGGCCGATCAATCCCAACAGCACAGGACTGCATTAGACAGAGGGATCTCTGCCACTCGGTTTGCAGAGATGGATGCGGTGATTTAAACTTCCGAAGAGGTGAAGAATCCTAAACCATGCAGATGGGGGCTGCTGCAACGGGCTGATGCAGGTGACACAGAACGTGTGGCACGGTAAAGAGGCACTGTAACCTCCCATGGAGCAAACAGGTACTGGCATTCACGGATCTGGGCAGGCTCAGTGTGACTCACCTCACAGACTGAAGGCACTGCACCTCACTGTAATGAGGAGCCCCTCTCACTCACTCCCACTGTGTGGAGAGGGGGCTGCAGCTCACAATATACGGAGAGATGCTCTAACTCACAGCACCAACCCATCAGTTCATGCTGAGAGGCACACGATAGCTTAGTGCGGCCAACCTGAAGGTTCTGATGGGGAGATCAGTCTAGACTCTGATAGGGAGGTCAGTCTAGACTCTGATGGGGGGGGTCCTCAGTCTAGACTCTGATGGGGAGGTCAGTCTAGACTCTGATGGGGGTGTCCTCAGTCTAGACTCTGATGGGGAGGTCAGTCTAGACTCTGATGGGGGGGTCCTCAGTCTAGACTCTGATGGGGAGGTCAGTCTAGACTCTGATGGGGGGGGTCCTCAGTCTAGACTCTGATGGGGAGGTCAGTCTAGACTCTGATGGGGAGGTCCTCAGTCTAGACTCTGATGGGGGAGGTCCACCCCAGTCTAGACTGATGGGGAGGTCCACAGTCTAGACTGATGGGGAGGTCCATAGTCTAGACTGATGGGGACGTCCACAGTCTAGACTGATGGGGAGGTCCACAGTCTAGACTGATGGGGAGGTCTACAGTCTAGACTGATGGGGAGGTCCACAGTCTAGACTGATGGGGAGGTCCTCGGTCTAGACTGATGGGGAGGTCTTGGTCTAGACACTGTCCACTGCTGGACATTGAGGGGCGGAGTCCAGTGGGGAACACCCCTCAAACAAGGGACGCGATATTACTATTCAATGTATAGACACTGAGAACGAATGAAATGTTTTAGCAAAGTTTTGGTTTTGTATATATTCTGAACAACATTTATTTTTCAATTAAAAAAAAAAGTATCATCCAGTTTTTCATGGATCAGATGTTTGCCAAGAAGGTTTAGAAGAGGATGCAATAGCCCTGGTCGAGATTCATCCCAAACAATTGTGTAACAGGGGACTCTACTGCCTGCGATCCACTGGCTGTTACCATCAACATGTTACCAGGACAAATATTGACTGCAGGAAGATCAGCATCTTGGTGAAAGACACTCTTTGGTCTGCTCAGAACATGTTGGTTTTCATAAGTTCACAAGTCTTAGGAGAAGAATTAGGCCATTCAGCCCATCGGGTCTACGCCGTCATTCAATCATGGCTGATCTACCTCTCCCTCCCAATCCCATTCTCCTGCCTTCTACCCCTAAACCTTGACACCCTTTTCCAGAGTAGATTTAGATTTAGATTGAGAGATACAGCGCAGAAACAGGCCCTTCGGCCCACCGGGTCCACGCCGCCCAGTGATCCCCACACACTAACACTATCCTACACCCACTAGGGACAATTTTTACATTTGCCCAGCCAATTAACCTACATACCTGTACGTCTTTGAAGTGTGGGAGGAAACCGAAGATCTCGAAGAAAACCCACGCAGGTCATGGGGAGAACGTACAAACTCCATACAGACGGCGCCCGTAGTCAGGATCGAACCTGAGTCTCCGGCGCTGCATTCGCTGTAAGGCAGCATCTCTACCACTGCGCCACCGTGCCACCCTGGAGACATCCGCAAGGGGCTGCTGAACTCCCACTGTACAGTGGAAGCTCTTTAATTCACTTTATATGCAAGAGTTATATTACCTCAGTGTACACGTGGGGATGTTATAACCTATCTGAGATGAACCTACGTTGAACAACAAGGGCACCAACCCGTGCACTGGATGATCCAGGCAACAAACCACAGCCATTATGTAAGTTCCACTGAATAAATCGCTTACTTACAGGAAGACCGGGTGGTCCTTGAATTCCTAATTCACCTTTGGGACCAGTAAGACCCTGTGGAGAAATAAATAAGAACCTGTTATCTTCAATATGTAGTGGGAGCTGATTCAGTGAAGAAAAGTGCTGTATTTTGTACTTTAGGGGGTGTCTAACATCGCCCATTTCTACGCTGTTTGACCATCACATCCGCAAATAATAATGAGAAAGATACTTACAGAAGAGCCTTTAGATCCTTTAGGACCAGCAGGACCCTGTTAAAAGAAAGGAATCTTAGTCTCTTCATTGGTCAACGCGTCTGCACAGAGCTTTAACGTCTGTTAAACGGTTCAAATGGCAACTCTAAGATAAATTGACGATTAACTCAGTTCACGCGACCCATCTGCTGTTACAGGAGCTTGTTTCCATCGGTCGATTACTTATTGCAATAAAGGACAAGGTATTTGCTTCAACAATAATTCAATCAGATTGTACCTTTGATTGAAAGAAGAAAATTGGGTTTGTTTTGTCATTGGTAGGAAGGAACTGCAGATGCTGGTTTACGCCAAAGATACGCACAAAGTGCTGGAGTAACTCGGCGGGTCAGGCAGCATCTCTGGAGAAAGGGAACAGCTGACGTTTCGGGTCAAAACGTTTCTTCAGAATGAAGCCTTCTTTCAGTCTGAAGAAGGGCTCCAACCCAAATCGTCATCTGTTCCTTTTCCCCAGAGATGCTGCCTGAACCACTGAGTTACTCCAGCACTTTGTGTCTGTCTTCTTGTTTTGCCATTTGATTGGTTGCAATGTGCCCTGAATCAGAAGTCTTTGAGTGGCTTTCTGTTGCAAAGTTTTGTTGTGGCAGCTCAGTCCATACTGGGCATTTGTCCCTACCTCAATAGCCCCACTGGAATGTGCACACAGAGCATTGAGAGCAGCTCTCTGACCCTCCCAGCTTTGGAGACACACTTAATAAAGGATTGCAGGAGACAGAACGCAATGCCCAGAGAATTTAATTCACTGACATTGAAACTCAAACTCAATCAGCAGCTGTTCTTGCCCATTGCTCAATGTTGCAATGTATTTACAGAAATTGCCATCTAAACCCTGGGAAGCCTTCTATCCCAGTCACAAACTTGGGTTCCCAGCCCTGATCCATTCCTCTCCTTGGCAACTATCTGAGGCTGATCATGACTGCCTAGTGCTGGTGACATACTCGACTCTAGGATGAACTTTAAAAACACCTCTATGACCCTTTCTCCCCCCTCTATTTCTCTCACTATACATCTCTCTCTTTATCTCTATCCTCACTTTTTCTCTTCTACCGCCTCTCTTTCTCGAAGATTAGACACAAAATGTTGGAGTAACTTAGCGGGACACACTGGAGAGAAGGAATGGGTGATGTTTCCGGTCCAGACCCTTCTATATTTCTCTTTCCATTCCTTCTTTCTCTTTCCATTCTCTGTCTCTGTCTCTCTGTCTCTCTCTCTTTTTTACTCTCTCTCTCTCTCTTTTTCTCTCTCTCTACCCCCTCTACTTTTCTCCCACATTGTCTCTCCATCCATCTCCTTCTCCCTCACCACCCTTCCCCTATCTCTCTCCCACCCTCTCTCCCTTTCACCCTCTCCCTTTCTGTCTCTCTCCCACCCTCTCCCTCTCTCTCCCACCCTCTCTCTGTAACCTTCCATGGTTCTCGGGGCAGTTTTTGCCCCCCTCCCCATCCCTGGGAGGCACCATTTTGAGCAGAACCTGGTTGGGTGAAGACGGCCTCTGGTAAATCCTATCAATCGCAAGTGTAGTCCCCACCACTCCTGTGAGGCCCAAGAATGTGTTATAATTGGCATCTACAACACCAGACCTCCTGTCGTTGAAATGGACAATGATGCTGAGAACGCCTTGGATTGGAGTTACTGCTGGGCTGCCACTTTGGAGACAGAGGAGGCAGGAAAGGGTTGAGTTTGATGCTATTATCAAGGATCCAGGGCAGAGTTTGCAAAAAGGAACACTCGAGAACTTGTAACAAAGAGGGACCATTGGGGACTACATCAAACTCTTTGTAACTTTGTCGATACGATACGGTAGAACTTTATTTATCCCAAGAGGCAAATTGATCTGCCAACAGTCATAAAACACAAAATACATGGAACATGAAATTAAAGTGATGAGTGGAAAGGATTGTGGGTGTGCAAAATTGGGGACGCGGGGGGGGGGGGGGGAGTTGTACAGTTTGATAGCCACAGGGAAGAAGGATCTCCTGTGGCGTTCTATGCTGCACCTCGGTGGGACCAGTCTGTTGCTGAAGGTGGTCCTCAGGTTGACCAGTGTGCCATGGAGGGGGTGAGCTGTATTGTCCGAGATGCTCCGCGTGGTGACACTTTGCATAGTTTGTGTACGGTACGCAAAACAAAGAATTTCACTGGGACATGTCACATGTGGTAACAAAGTGTCATTCATTCAGGTGCCAACGTTAACTTTCCAAATCACGTCGAGACAAAGGCCCGCGGGATGCTGGTTAATACAGAAAAGGACACAAAGTTGCTGGAGTAACTCAGCGGGTCAGGCAGCATCGCTGGAGAATTTGGATAGGAGTTTCTCCACAGATGCTGCCTGACCTGCTGAGTTCCTCCAGCACTTTGTGTCCATTTCCAAACGATGACTTTTGCTACGCAGAAATGTTTATCTTCCACCCTTAAAACACCTAATATTGCCAAACCTGCTGTGAAGCTTGGCTTCGAGGGAAAGTAATCATTCAACTGGTTAGAGGAAACCTGTTTTAGCGAGTAATTTTATCAACGCTGGGATTAATTTAGTGGCTATTTTGATACTTACCGATAACCCAGGAGGACCTGGTGGACCGATGGGGCCAGACTGACCATGGACACCCTGGAAGAGATTAAAATAAAACATGGATTGTGAATTACCACCAAGCAGAATTAACCAGGTCACAGCAGTGTGGTGGTTTTGTTCGCTTAAGGTCTGGACTGACAATCCAGAGGCAATATGTCGAATGCCACTGCAAAAGAAGCCAAAAATTAAAGTTCAGTAAGAAAAAAAACCCCAATTATTTAAAAAAAAAACTGGGGCAAAACTCAATGGAATGTTGCAAAAACACAACTGGTTCACTCAAGCTTTTGAAAGAGCTTGCCCTTTATACGTGGTCTGGGCCTAGGTCTTCCTCTAATCTCCACACCTGCACACTCTTCCAACTGTCATGGCTGCTCAGTCATATGGAGATGGTTAAGGAGCAGCAGGACTTTGCTGCAGGGACTACACAGGTTGGTGGAGGTGATCGCCACTGTTTACTTGAGGGCTGACTGGACACGGACATCTAGGGCAGCACAGTGGATCACATGGGGGAGCTGCCGCCTTACACCGCCACAGACCCAGGTTCAATCCTGACCTCGGGGGTTGTCTGTGTGATTTTGTGCACGGTCCCTCCTGTGACTGTGTGGGCTTCCTCTGAGTGCTCCGGTTTCCTCCCACATCCCAAAGAGGTACGTACGGGTTTGCAGGTTAATTGGCCCTCTGTAAATCACCCCCTAGTGTACAGGGGGTGGATGGGAAAGTGGGGTAACATAGAACAAGTGTGGACGGGCGATCGATGGTCAGCATGGACATGGTGGGCCAAAGGGCCTGTCTCCATGCTGCATCTCTAAAGCAACTCTAAACTAAACTGTCTAATTTCCCTCTTGCCTTTAGATTATTCAAGCAACATAACTATAGACAATAGACAATAGGTGCAGGAGGAGGCTATTCGGCCCTTCGAGCCAGCACCGCCATTCAATGTGATCATGGCTGATCATTCTCAATCAGTACCCCGTTCCTGCCTTCTCCCCATACCCCCTGACTCTGCTATCCTTAAGAGCTCTATCCAGCTCTCTCTTGAATGCATTCAGACAATTGGCCTCCACTGCCTTCTGAGGCAGAGAATTCCACAGATTCACAACTCTCTGAGTGAAAAAACTTTTCCTCATCTCAGTTCTAAATGGCCTACCCCTTATTCTTAAACTGTGGCCCCTTGTTCTGGACTCCCCCAACATTGGTCATCCTCCACAGGGTCCAACAGTGAGAAGACAATGTACATTGGGTGAATGCACTGGAACGCATTCACTTGGAGCCTCTGGTGAGAACGTTTCGCGATTGGGACACCCTTCCAAGCTTCACGTAATGGTCAGGAAACACGAGCCATCTCAACACTTACCGAATCTCCTTTTGTACCTCCAGTTCCCTGGGTGCCAGGTAGACCCCGGTCACCCTTCTCTCCCTGTTCTCCTGGAGGTCCAATCAAACCGATCAAGCCGGGGTGACCCTGTAACACAAGATGTGCAGTCACCGATCAGTCCACAAACTTCCCAGGTCTGAAGCTGTCCATCGCACCGAGCATGCCCATCTTCAGGGGTGCCTGCTGGTCGTACCTTCAACTCCCAAGCCCCAAAACTCTGCTATGCCCTTCCAAACCGCCCCCTCCCCCCCGTCCCTATTTCACTTTTCCCCTCCTTACCAGTGGCTTTTGCCACCTGCCCCTCATAATGCTTGATATCAGAATTTGGACCGATTAGGCTCCTTTGAGGAGCCTTGTACAGTTTCTTCATGCATTCTAATTATCCATTGTGATTCCTGGGCACATGTACAATGGGCGCAGTGGTCGAGTGGCTACCTTGCAGTGCCAGAGACCTGGGTTCGATCCCGACTACGGACGTTGTCTGTACAGAGTTTGTACGTTCTCCCTGTGATCTGCGTGGGTTTTCTCCGAGATCTTTGGTTTCCTCCCACACTTCAAAGGCGTGCAAGTTTGCAGGTTAATTGGCTTTGGTAAAATTGTAAATTGTCCCTCGTGTGTAGGATAATGTTAGCGTACGGGGTGATCGCTGTTCGGCGCGGACTCGGTGGGCCGAAGGGCCTGTTTCCGTGCTGTGTCTCTAAAATATCTCTGAATTGGATTAGCTTAGATGGGGCATCTTGTTCAGCACAGACAAGTTGGGCCAAAGCATCTGCTTCAACAACTCAAAATGTCAACCGGCCATTTCCCTCCACAGATGCTGCCTGACCCGCTGAGTTCTTCCAGTGACACTCCTTTGTCTCGCTGTAATATCTGGTGAGTTTGCTGTAGCTCGAGCTGGGATAATGTGCATCAGTGAAAGCTGATGGTGTCATAGGTCCATGAGTTCACAAGTGATAGGAGCAGAATTAGGCCACTCAGCCCATCAAGTCCACCCTGCTATTCAATCGTGGCTGATCAATCTTTCCCTCTGAACCCCATTCTCCTGCCTTCTCCCCATAACACCTGACACCCGTACTGATCAAGAATCTATCTATCTCGGCCTTAAAAACACCCTTTGACTTGGCCAATGAGTTGATCAACCATCAGTTGAAGCACAAGGTTTGGATTCCCTCTGGTACACCCACCTTCTCGCCTTTTGTCCCGGGTTCACCCTTGAGTCCTGGCAATCCGGGAGGACCCTGGAAAAAAGGAGGACATGTCAGCGCTGCAATCCCACTCCCTCTCTGTCGACGAAACTAAGCTATAAGTGGCGGCGCGGTTACTAACCATTGGACCAGGTGGACCTGTTGGGCCGGGAGGTCCAGGGAAACCTTGCTCGCCCTGAATGTAATGAAGGAAGGGTGCGTTAGACCAACAGAACAAGTTGCGAAACGATAACTCCAAGAAGATGAGGAGAACGCGGCTTCTCCCGGGGCTTGTTACTTACGACGGGACCGGGAATTCCACGCAGACCCTCCGAGCCGGTTTTTCCCGGCGATCCCTGGGGACCCACTGGGCCTGTCTTGCCAGGAGGACCTTCCGCACCAGAATCTCCCTGCGGAGAAGGAGAGACATCGTCAAGGCTCAGATGGTCACGGGTCACTGAACCACAGAGCATTAGGACTCATTTAACCGTCTCAGACACTGACCTAACCTGCTCGTCCCCCTCCGTCTATCCCATCCCCGTCAATCCCATCTCCATCAATCCCATCTCCATCAATCCCATCTCCATCAATCCCATCTCCATCAATCCCATCTCCGTCAATCCCATCTCCATCAATCCCATCTCCATCAATCCCATCTCCATCAATCACCTCTCCATCAATCCCATCCCCATCAATCCCATCCCCATCAATCCCATCTCCATCAATCCCATCTCCATCAATCCCATCTCCATCAATCCCATCTCCATCAATCCCATCTCCAGCAATCCCATCTCCAACAATCCCATCTCCATCAATCCCATCTCCATCAATCCCATCTCCATCAATCCCATCTCCATCAATCCCATCTCCAACAATCCCATCTCCATCAATCCCATCTCCATCAATCCCATCTCCATCAATCCCATCTCCATCAATCCCATCTCCATTTTCCTCCCATTTCAGTCTGATTCGCTTCCACCTTTGCAAGTTATAAACTTCCCTACCAGTCCACAACACTCCCCAACATAAGGCATTCCCTCGAAAAGGTCTGTGCCTCAAAAGCAATGCGTACAAACTAAAGTGGTGGAGTAACATTGAGAAATCCAGGCTGAGTGATATATATTTCGTGTCATCACACAGCCGTTTGCCAATAGCAAGCCAATGTTAGTGGTTGGCCTCTGCAAGATCCTTGACAGTGCATGTGTCGTGCAGCATGTCACAGCTCAGGACATGTTCCATAGTCCGGATGTGATGGAGGGGGATCTAATTAAGGTGAGGCCTGTTTGAAAATCTAAACGACTTGACTTTACCACAACTGGAGCCAGCTATTTTATTATATTATTTCACTTTATTAAAAATGCTCTGCTGGAATACCGTGTTAAGGACTTCAAGTACTTCACCATGAAGCAGTTATGTTCTGGAGGTCTCCGTATCGCCTGCTGGCAGTGAGTTACTGGCAAACTGCTTTCAACCCTTTATTCTGAGGAGCCACTGTTTTATGTCCCTTGTCTGCACCTACCTGGCACCTACCTGGCACCTACCTGGCACCTACCTGGCACCTACCTGGCACCTACCTGGCTCTGCACCTGTCTCGACTACAGCCCTCCCCCCTCCCCCTTAATTTATCCATCAATCCTCACCCATCCTCGTTCCACCCACCACCTACTGGCGCACCCTACTCTCCGCTTTATAACGGCTCCCTTCCATCATCACCTCAGCACTGGTACAAGGTCTTGACCCAAAACATGGACACCAAGCTTTTCCCTCCACAGATGCTGCTCGGCCCACTGTGTTTTACAACTCAAAGGATCATGCGGCCGTGGGAGCGCCGTTCCAAGAGGGTGGAAATGGGACACGGAGATGGTTTGAGGGAAGTGGCGATACGGCAGGAACCAGGTTAAATGGGACAGAATTCCCCGACTTTCCACGGAACTAGACAGTGCGCGCGAGCTCCAGGCTCGTTGCCTTCCTTACCTTGGCTCCTTTCTCGCCTTGTCTTCCTTCAGGACCTGAAGGACCGTGGGGACCCTGAGAAAATATCAGAGAGAAACACAATGAAACGGTGGGCGTGTGACTGAACGCACTCCAGCCAGTGCCCAGGACTCCTGCCGCAAGTGCAGTGCTCTGTGACGGGCCGACACCAAACGTTTGAACGAAGGTCTACACAACTCGTTGCAGGGACAGATCGAAACTCACCCTCTTGCCCGGAGGACCAGGTGGTCCCGCCTCGCCAGTCGGACCAGGGGAACCCTGGGAAAAGAAAGCACAGAGAGGGTAGACAGTCAGTACCTTCCTCCCAGCGTGGAAGCATCAAAGACTTCAGGGCACAACTTCAAGGCCATTGATTAGTACGGGTGTCAGAGGTTACGGGGAGAAGGCAGGAGAATGGGATTGAGAGGGGAAGATATATCGGCCACGATTGAATGGCGGAGTAGACTTGATGGGCCGAATGGCCTAATTTTGCTCCCGTCAATGATGAACTTATGAAGGTCAAGGGGTCAAAGTTTAAAGGAGATGCGTGGAGCAAGTTTTATTTATCTGGAGAGAGGTGGGTGCCTGTGTGGTGGTGGAGCAATACAATAGGAGGATTTAACAGGCTTAATAGACAAGCAATAAGCTGCAGCAAGTAAGGATTTCACTGTACCGTCGCCAATACAATTGACGATTAAACTCTCTTGAGCCTTCAATGTGCAGAGGATGGAGAGATATTGATCAAATGTAGGAGGAGGAAATTAGTTTAACTTGGCACAGCCTCAGAATAAAAGGAAATATCTTTAGAACGGAGATGAGGAGGAATTTCTTTAGTCAGAGGGTGGTGAATCTGTGGAATTCATTGCCACAGACGGCTGTGGAGGCCAAGTAATGGGTATTTTTAAAGCAGGGAATGATAAGTTCTTGATTTGAAAGGACGTCAAAGGTAGAATGGGGTTGCGAGGGAAAGCTCAGCCATGATTGAATGGCGTAGTAAACTCAATGGGCCGAATGGTCCAATTCTGCTCCTATTTCTTATGCCGCCTGAGCTGAGCACAGACTGGGAGATGCCATTCTCAATGGACAACCAACAAATGCCCCTTTGTTTCCTGACCATTGACTGGGGATGTGACAAATGGGTTTTCCTCAGATAAATCTCGGTCATCCAGGTCAAATCTAGGTCAACCATCCACTGCTGACTCGTTTGCACTCACGGTCTGTCCAGATTCACCATCTTCTCCCTTGTCTCCAGAAGGTCCATCTTGTCCCTGGTAGGAAACAGGAAATAAATGTTAAGTGGGTTTCTGGTGATCATTTGAAAGTCGTCTATGATTAACATCCTCCAAGGCAGAGCACAGCTTTCATTCATTACCAAACGGGAGTTCTCCCCAAAAAATGAAATGTAACCAAACATCTTACCGGAGTTCCAGTTTCACCTGGAGGGCCAGGGTCACCAGGGAAACCAACTGGTCCCTAAAAGGGGGAGAAAGATAGAGCAGAACGTCAGCGGCTGGTCCACCTAAGCAGCTCGAAGTGATGAGCAGAGGGAGTCCGAGGTCTACTGTACCATCGCGACACCTTGGGCGTGGGTTGGGTTGGACGTGCATTCTCAAAAAACCCTTTGCGTTTATGTCGGTCTGGCCTGGTCAGCATGTAACCCAGGTGAGGATCGCTTGCTTTGTATTATTACCTATAGTGGACAGCCAGCACCTGGTGTGAAGTTTATGGCAATGGGCGGGATGGGTATGGGAAGAGATTAGAAGCTCTTGGACGCAGGTTGGGTTTAGACCAGGTTTTAAGTCTGTACCCTGACAAACGTGTGACAGTAGGGTGAGGGATGGACTGATTTGACATTGGGTAAAAGTACTGGTGACCACAGACTTGATCACAGAATTTGTGTGGAAGGGGAGAAGCCCTTGGACTCAGGGTGGGTTTCGACCAGCTTTTAATTCTGCACCTGGACAAACCTTTGGGAAAAGGGAGTCCGCAGTCGGGTGAGGGACCGAGTCAGTGACTTGACATTGGATGAAAGTCCTGGGGTCCAAAAGGAGGGAATCACGGAATTTGAAGAGGAAGGAGAGATGAGGCAATGGGGGTTCGGGGTGGGACTGAGGTGCTTCGGGGAGGGGTGTGCAGAAGCACCCAATGTGATTGTTCAATCAGAGAACACTTGCCCTTGACTGCGGGCTTTAAAACCTTGCTCTGATGAGGAGAGATGATGGGTTCGAGGCTGACAAGCCTCCGCGGGAAGGGAGCACAAAGCTCAGGAGAAACACCTCTCGAAGCAAAATCTTCGGAGAAAATCCTAGCTTTTGTCGACAGAGGTGAGGAACTCACAATTAGGAGCCGATAAAGGAATGAGAGTGGGTGTTGATGAGTGCTGTGGATGTTTTATCCATTGACCTTCAAAAGGCTTTGAACAACTTTTCAAATAGACTGTGAGAAAATAGAAGTGGACAGGATTAAATGGACAGTGGTGCTTTTAGAATGAAAACAGCAGGGTGGAAATAAGACGCAGAGAGGCGCGATAGATGGATATTTTTCTTTCTGAAGGGAAATATGTAACGCAACTACACCCCAGGGTAAATTACAAGGCCATTTGCCTTTCTTATGTTAAATAAATGACTTGGAATTGATTCAGGAAGTTTGTGTATAATACAAAACTTGGCAGAGCACGATACAGAAATTGAGATACTCTTCAGAAACCGTTCATTGCACTTCCAGGGGCACTGTGAGCAAACACGCACGTGCAGGTATGGGCCCAATGCCCAATCAATTAGTCGTACAGGAGTGAAGCAGGTCCAGAGAACAAGTGCTAACACATAGAGGTGACAGATGCAATGTGATGCGATTTAATGCAGGGGGAGAGTGTGGAATGAAGCACTTGGGAGAAACAAGATGGAGAGGAAGGATAAAGGCAGCCAAAGGGCAAAGATTTGAGTTGAAGCAGTTGGGGTAGTTAAGCAGTCTTTGTGCTATTTTGAAAACCTATTGGATAATGAAAGGCTAGAGTGTATAATGGAAAGATTGTTTCCAGTAATGGGAGAGTTTAGTTTGGAGATCCAGCGCGGAAACAGGCCCTTCGGCCCACCGATTCCGCGCTGACCAGCGATCCCTGTATACTAGCCCTATCCGACACACTCGGGACAGTTTAAATTTTTTGCTGAAGCCAATTAACTGACGAATTTGTACGTTTTTGGAATGTGGGAGGATACCCGGAACACCCAGGGAAAACCCATGTGGCCACTGGGAGAATGTACAAACTCCGTACGGACAACATCCGCAGTCAGGATTGAACCCGGGTCCCTGATACTGCAAGGCAGCAACTCTACCAATGTCCTATGTGCCACCACTGTGCAGTCTAGAACCAGAGGGCACAGTGTCAGAATAAAAGGTCATCGTTATAGAATGGAGATGAGGAGGAATTTATTTCCCCAGAGGGTGGTGAACCTGTGGAATTCATTGCCACAGATGTCTGTGGGAGGCAAAACATTGTGTATTTTTAAAGCAAAGATTGATAGGTTCCAGCTTCAGAAGGGCACCAAAAGTTACAGGGAGAAGACAGGAGAATGGGGTTGAAATGGAAAAACAGATCAGCCATAGTGGAATGGCGGAGTAGACTCGAATAATTCTGCTCCTGTGTTTTATGGTCTCATGTTTGATATTGCAAATACAGACATTGAACAGAATAATTGTAATGTCAGAATGTCAAGGTTACATTGGCGGTTGAGAGGAGACCTAGTAGAAGTATATGACATTATTAGAGGTAGAAAAAGGATAGTCAGCCAGAAACTTATTTCCAGGGTGGAAATGTCAAAGGCTGTTAGGGGCGAGGGGCAAAGTTTAAAGGAGGTGTGTAGACCAAGTTTATTTTCTGACGCAGAGGGTGGTGAATACCAGGAACGCGCTGCCAGGGGTGGTGGTGGAGGGAGATACGATAGTGGCATTTAAGAGGCTTTTAGATAGGCACAAGGATATGGATCACATGCAGGCAGAGATTAGTTTAACTTGGTATCATGTTCGGCATGGACACTGTGGGCTGGACTGTTCTACAGGGCACACCACGCTCCAGGAAGAGATGACAGGACAGTGCAAGGGAACAAAGGCAAATTGACTGAGATGACACCAAGGGCGAAGGACTTTAGTTATTTGGCGAGCGGAGGGAAGCAGCAATTGCTTTCCTTACACCACAGATTCTGTTCAAAATGTTGACGGATTTTAATGGTGCAGCGAGGGAGAGATTTTCCTCTGGCTAGCACACTGATAACCTGACAGAGATGACAGATTAGAAATAATTGGCAAGAGAACTGGCGATCGTATTAGGATAACAGAGATAGCTGTAATACACTCCCTGAGACAGAAGAGGAATCTAATCCCATTGGAACTCTCCAAAGTTAATTGGATGTGTGTTTGAGGCGGTTCATTTGCAGAGCGACGGAGAAAAGGTTGGAAGTAAATTGGATTGGGTTTCTTTAAAAAACAACCCACGAGCTGAATGGCTTCCTGTGCACAGTTCCACAAGACAGGGAATGTGGGGCCTAAAAAACTGAAGGAAAGGCTGTCAGTAATGATTGTACTCGAGTAAACAGCAAAGGAGAGTTTCGGGAGGTGGATGGAGGTTTGAAGGGATGTGGTGGACAGAGGAGGTGAAGGTGGCGTGAGGTGGGGTGGGAAGGGATGTGTGAAGATACTCACAGGGCTGCCCTTCGGCCCATCGTCACCAGCAGGACCTTTCGGACCCGGAGGGCCAGCGGAACCAGAAGGCCCCGATTCACCTTTCTCCCCACGTTCACCCCTTGATCCCTGTGGATGACAAAGAAAACACTTCAGCTGCACAGAACGAGACAACCCAACTCGGGATCTGTAGTTTATAGTTTAGTTTAGAGATACAGTGCGGAAACAGGCCCTTTCGGCCCACCGGGTCCGCGCCGACCAGCGATCCCCGCACACTAACACTATCCTACACCCACCCACCAGGGACAATTTTTACATTTACCCAGCCAATTAACCTGCGTACCTGCACGACTTTGGAGTGTGGGAGGAAACCGAAGATCTCGGAGAAAACCCGCACAGGTCACGGGGAGAACGTACAAACTCCGTACAGATGGCGCCCGTAGTCGGGATGGAACCCGGGTCTCCGGCGCTGCATTCGCTGTAAGGCAGCAACTCTACCGCTGCGCTGCCGTGCCGCCCAAGGAATCTGATTCCTTTCAAACCCATCAGTCCCAGAAATTTCAGTGCAGAGGGTGCATTGCACTGTGTTTTTACATTTTTATTTTTAATTTATTTTACCAAAAAATATATATTGTAATTAACTATTTACAAAAAAATACTCCCAAAAATTACAAACCCACCACCATAAATACAAAATAAACAAATATTCTTAAATATTATATCACTATATCCCCGTCCTTATTGAGGATTCCCTCCACCCCCCCGTGGTGCCCAGCGTTCCCGGATATCCCCCAGGGTGCCCGTGGACAGCGCGTAGTCCCTCCCCACAACCACGCGGGCATGGGCGTAACCCCGGGAAAGGGGCAGGCAGCCGGCTCGGGCAGAGCCCTCTCCCGCCTGGTGCCGTGACTCGCAGGATTACGGTGCCCGAGTCTGACGAGTACTTCCTGCTGAGCGGGGGTTTGCTCAGCCGCGAGTACTCCACACGTTCGAGCCCCCCCGACACCCGGTGGGGCGGGACAAGGGCCGGCCGCTCTCACACCCGGGCCGTCGCCCTCCGCCGGCGGAGAGGGGCCCTGGTCGACCGCAACCGGGTCCCAGACTCTCAGCACGTCCCGGGTGCATTGCACAGTCGGAGGGGCAGTGCTGAGTACAGTGGTGTGTGAGGGGCAGTACTGACAGTACTGAGATGTGTGAGGGGCAGTACTGAGTACTGTGGTGTGTGAGAGACAGTACTTGCAGAGAGGCAATACTTACTGAGTACTGTGGTGTTCGAGGATCAGTACTCCTTGTCTGAGAGGCAATAGTGACTGAGTACTATGGTGTGTGAGGGGCAGTACTTTCTGTCTGAGTACTGTGGGGTTTCAGGGGCAGTACTTACAGGGAGGCAATACTTACTGAGTTCTGTGGTGTTCGAGGGGCAGTACTTTCTGTCTGAGTACTGTGGTGTTTCAGGGGCAGTACTTTCTGTCTGAGTACTGTCGTGTTCGAGGGGTAGCACTTTCTGTCTGAGTACTGTGGTGTTTAAGGGTCAGTACTCGCTGTTGGAGAGGCAGTACCAACTGAGTACTGGAGGATGTTCTGCCCTCAGCCTACAATATCTGTTTAATAAATCTCTTCCTAGTCACGTTGCTCACACGGGAAGCAGCCCATGCCCGGATGCAGGTCCACATCACAACAGCGACTACATGCCCAAGCTAGTTCCCTGGTTGCAAAGTACATCTGGGATGTTCTGAGGTCATGACGTGGGGTGGTTTGGGGTGGGAGTTGCGATCAGTGGGATCAGGGATATGGAGGGTTTCCTCCAGGTTCTGTCAAAGTGGCTCTGATGGTCAAACCTCCATCAGCTCTGTTGAATCATTATTATGAAGGTAGACACAAAATGCTGGAGTAACTCAGCGGGTCAGGCAGCATCTCTGGAGAGAAGGAATGGGTGACGTTTCGGGTCGAGACCCTTCTCCAGACTGAATCATTATTATGTCCGACCAGTGGGAGGCCAGGGATTTGGCCGTCTTCAGACCCCGCTTGGCAGACTCTCGTCAACCACCGAGGCCTGATCTTCTCCCGACTTCACCGTGACTGCACCTGGGTCCCATTTTGGTCGAATCCATTCAACGTGAATTGTGGTAATGATGGAGGAAGTGGGAGAGGGGAGGGGGTAGTAGGTGTTACAAGTTCAATGCATTGCAAACTGGGTTGAAGGTTGAAGTGCTTGGCCACGCGATATTGAATGTTAAAGGGAGGAGAGCAGAGTACTTACCGGTTGACCAATGTATCCGGCAGGTCCAGGAGCACCGGGTTCACCAGAGTCACCCTGCAGAGAAACACACAGAGGTGCTTTAAAACCATGAGGGAGAGTGAACTCAGTCAAAGCAAATGGCTGGAGCAACTCAGCGGGTCAGGCAGCATCTCTGGAGAAAAGGAACAGATGATGTTTCGGGTCGAGACCCTTCATCAGACTGAGAGTCAGGGATGGGGGGGGGTGGGCACTGGAGATAGGGAAGGTGCAGAACAAAGCAGAGCCTGCATCGATGACGCAGGAAAGGTGGAGCCCACAATGGTCCATTGTTGGCTGGGGACGAGGTGATAACGAAGGAATACAAATGGTGAAATCAGCACGAGGACGAGGGTGGGGAAGAGCAAATCAAAGAAATCAAAGCAGAGTCTACAAAACCATACTAACTACCATTAGAGAGAGGCCCAACGAAGGACACAGTCTTCATTAACACTGCATTAGTCTCTCTGATTAACAATGAGTGTGTCAATCTGAGTGGTTAACAGTGATAATGTGCCCGTACTAGTGTTTAACAGTAATAGTTCATCAATCCCAATGGTTAACAGTTAATGCATGCTGGTATCAATGGTGATCAGCAACAGTGTACTTGGTTTAGTTTAGAGACACAGCAAGGAAGCAGGCCCTTCGGCCCACCGAGTCGTGCTGTCCAGCGATCCCGTTAGACTAGCACACACACTGCATACTGGGGACAATTTACAATTTTTACCAAAGCCAATTAACCAACAAACCTGTACGTCTTTGGAGTGTGGGAGGAAACCGGAGCACCCGGAGAAAACCCACATGGTCACGGGGAGAACGTACAAACTCCGTGCGGACTGCACCCGCAGTCTGGATGGAAGCCGGGTATCTGGCGCTGTGAGCAGCAACTCTACCGCTGCGACACAATGCTATTCAGAACAGTGATAGGTAAGCCAACGGCTCTCAATAAGAGTGTCAATGGGAGATATAATTTGATGAATCCCACTGTGGGAGACAGACTTTGACCAGCTTTCGGATACTGATGCAAGGCAAGAATGAGGTGAGGAGGCTACCTTCTCGCCCACAGCTCCTGGGTTCCCGATTCCTCCTGGAGGACCTTGTGGACCCTGCAACGGGAAGAACAGATCAGATGTTAGATTTAGAGATACAGCGCAGAAACAGGCCCTTCGGCCCACCGGGTCCATGCCGCCCAGCGATCCCCGCACACTAACACTATCCTACACCCACTAGGGACAATTTTTACATTTGCCCAGCCAATTAACCTACACACCTGCACGTCTTTGGAGTGCGGGAGGAAACCGAAGATCTCGGAGAAAACCCACGCAGGTCACGGGGAGAACGTACAAACTCCGTACAGACGGCGCCCGTAGTCAGGATCGAACCCGAGTCTCCGGCGCTGCATTCGCTGTAAGGCAGCAACTCTACCGCTGCGCCACCGTGCCGCCCTTAAAGCAGTAAGTGTCGGAAAAACTGCAGATGCAGGTTTAAATCGAAGGTGGACACAAAATGCTGGAGTAACTCAGCGGGGCAGGCAGCATCTCTGGAGAGAAGGAATGGGTGACGTATCGGGTCGAGACCCTTCTTCATTTGTTGAAGCAGATTAGGAGCTGAAGTGCAAGATTCAATCTAAACATTGGCATTCAGGTCACTGTGCAGCTTGTGTCCTGCACGTCAATGGTCTATTTTAGAGCCTGCTTATATGATCATAATTCACCTGAGTACAACACCATCGGAACAACCACAGTGGGGAGCCTTGACTAATGTTCACAAAGTCCTTCCCTGCTGCAAATGCCATGCCTTTATATTCAGGTCAGTAGTTGCGAATTTCGCTGTATCTCTGTACTCTGTGAAGTATTTTCTGAACCCCCTTACATGGGTAGGCCATTTAGAACAGAGACGAGGAAAAACTTTTTCACCCAGAGAGTTGTGAATCTGTGGAATTCTCTGCCTCAGAAGGCAGTGGAGGCCAATTCCCTGGATGCTTTCCAGAGAGAGTTAGATGGAGCTCTCAAAGATAGCGGAGTCAAGGGATATGGGGGAAGAAGGCAGGAATGGGGTACTGTTTGTGGATGATCAGTCATGATCACAGTGAATGGCCTACTCCTGCACCTATTGTCTATTGTCTATATTACCTACCATCTCCCACTCTTGACTTCCCCTAGATCTAAATACAAGATCTAATGTGAGACTGAGCCAGCCAAGCAAGGGACCCTATTGTAAGAAAAGCTCCATCCTACAGGGTCACTGGTCGTAACTATGCCAAGAACGAGGAAGAGGCTTCCATCGGTCCATCACCGTTCTAGTTTTTGGTAAGACTGAAGGGATTGGACAGGCTACATGCAGGAAAAATGTTCCCCATGTTGGGGGAGTCCAGAACCAGGGGTCACAGTTTAAGAATAAGGAGTAGGCCATTTAGGACTAAGATGAGGAAAAACCTTTTCATCCAGAGTTGTAAATCTGTGGAATTCTCTGCCGCAGAAGGCAGTGGAGGCCAATTCACTGGATGTTTTCAAGAGAGAGTTAGACACGGCTCTTAGGGCTCACGGGATCAAGGGGTATGGGGAATAAGCCGGAACGAGGTACTGATTCTGGATGATCCGCCATGATCACATTGAACGGCGGTGCTGGCTCGAAGGGCTGAATGGCCTACTGTACCTATTTTCTATGTTTCTGTGACTCAATCTTCCGTTTTGACAGAGGCATCACTAAACTGAAGGATCTGCCTACAAGGTGTGAAATGGCACGCAGACTGGATGAATTTCCCTTCAAGGTCACTGTGGAAGATAAACAGTTGAAAAGAGGGCTACTTACATCTGCCCCTTGCGAGCCAGAGGGACCTCTGGGTCCTGGTGGGCCGGGTGGACCCTAATAATGGGAAAACATGGGACAAGTCAGTGCAAGGACCGTCACTCGCCAGTGAAACAACCTCAAAGACAAGGAAGCCATTAAGATGGCAGAAGGCGTTAAGATGCCCCACTCACCATAGGTCCGACGTCCCCTGTCTCACCCTTCTCACCCTGAGGGCCAGGTAATCCCTGGAAAAGATTTGAAAGTTCCATGGTTATTATCTCTGCAATTTGTCACAGGCCAACACGGCTCACTCCTGCCGCCACCCCCCGAGCCGAGGTTTAGTCCAGTTGCCGCACAACGTTGTCATTGATAACATGTTTAGTTTGATTTAGTTTAGAGATACCGCGCGGAAACAGGCCCTTTCGGCCCACCGGGTCCGCGCCGACCAGCGATCCCCGCACATTAACACTATCCTATACCCTTCTAGGGACAATTTTTACATTTACCAAGCCAATTAATCTACGTACCTGTACGTCTTTGGAGTGTGGGAGGAAACCGAAGATCTCGGAGAAACCCACGCAGGTCACGGGGAGAACGTACAAACTCCGCACAGACAGCACCCGTAGTTGGGATTGAACCCAGGTCGCCGGCGCTGCATTCGCTGTAAGGCAGCAACTCTACCGCTACGCCACTGTGACCGCCCTGTTCTGAAGGACAACGTGCCGGTACTTCCCGCGGGTGGCACCACCCTGGCTGTTGCGGGACCCGAGGGGTGAGGGGTAGAAGGGTGGTCGGTGGGTGGAGTTGTGGGGAGTGTTGGGGTGGGGTGAGTGCACTGGGGTGGGGGTGGATGAAGGCAATGAACAGCGGCTCCAAGGTTTACCGCCGACCCTCCACCCTCTCACTGAACCTCCCCTCACCCTGGACCCGTCTCACCTCCTCCACTAACGAAGGCAGTAGTAGAGAGCATCTCATCATCAAACAGCATAGAGTGAAGACACAGGGGTAGGGGTAGGATGCTTAGCTGCCAAGGCGTATCTGTCATCTTCTGATCAATGGCACCTCCCTTTACCCTACACCCCTGCCCCCAATATCTGCAGTACATAATCATACGTCAGCCCCATCAGTCCCCACTTTGCCATCTTGAACACCGCAGTCGAGTCACACTGTGGCCATATACTGTTGCCGTTGACAACATGTTCTGAAAGACCAGCTTTTATTGTGATTCTAAGTATAATCCCCAGAACGTGGTTCTGATGTTGCTAGAAGCTTTGCGAAGAGAAATGTTGGAAATGATTCTCGATAATATTTCACATGGTAGCATCTGATATAATTGCCCTTCTTCCCCACCCCCCCCCCCCCCCATCAAAAACAAATCTTTACCCTCCCTCTTCTGAAAATGAATACTCTTCTGACAGGCAAGGGTTTTGCACCTTCCATAGACTGCTACCGCATTAGTAGTAAGAAAAGTGTGGAACGGAACTGCAGGTGCTGGTTTAAACCAAAGATAGACACAAAGTGAAGGAGTAACTCAGAGGGTCAAGAAAAAGGATGGGTGACGTTTTGAGTCAGAAGACTACTACTCCTAGTTCGAAAGAAATTTCAATTGTCTCCAGTTCATTACAAATCTCCATATCAGTTTCATTCAAGATTTTATCAGCTGCAGCCACAAGGCAAAGGTTCCGAAACGGATGGGCAGAGCAGTGTTTCAATCTTCAGGGCGGTGTATTTCAAGGATCGACGCTAGAAGACTTTCAGCAACGTACCTGTCGACCAACTGGACCAGGAGGTCCATCAGCAACGTACCTGTCGACCAACTGGACCAGGAGGTCCATCAGCAACATAACTATAGACCAGGAGGTCCATCAGCAACGTACCTGCAGACCAACTGGACCAGGAGGTCCATCAGCAACATAACTATAGACCAACTGGACCAGGAGGTCCATCAGCAACGTACCTGTCGACCAACTGGACCAGGAGGTCCATCAGCAACATAACTATAGACCAACTGGACCAGGAGGTCCATCAGCAACGTATCTGTGGACCAACTGGACCAGGAGGTCCTTCAGCAAAGTACATGCAGACTACTGGACCAGGAGGTCCATCAGCAACGGACCTGCAAACCAACTGGACCAGGAGGTCCATCAACAACGTACCTGCAAACCAACTGGACCAGGAGGTCCATCAACAACATACCTATAGACCAACTGGACCAGGAGGTCCATCAACAACATACCTATAGACCAACTGGACCAGGAGGTCCATCAACAACATACCTATAGACCAACTGGACCAGGAGGTCCATCCACAACATACCTATAGACCAACTGGACCAGGAGGTCCATCAACAACATAACTATAGACCAACTGGACCAGGTGGTCCATCAGCAACGGACCTGCAAACCAACTGGACCAGGAGGTCCATCAACAACGTACCTGCAAACCAACTGGACCAGGAGGTCCATCAACAACATACCTATAGACCAACTGGACCAGGAGGTCCATCAACAACATACCTATAGACCAACTGGACCAGGAGGTCCATCAACAACATACCTATAGACCAACTGGACCAGGTGGTCCATCAGCAACGGACCTGCAAACCAACTGGACCAGGAGGTCCATCAGCAACGTACCTGCAGACCAACTGGACCAGGAGGTCCAAGGAAACCCCTTGGGCCTTCGTCACCTTTCTGGCCAAAGAGGCCTTGCTGCCCTCTGGGACCAGGTTCGCCATCAGCACCCTAAAACACAAGCAAGGCAGAGCAAGTCAGCAAACTCTCACCCGCAAACTCCGCTGCTCAGGAAATTGTTGATCTGTGAGGAATAGCGACTGTACTCACCGCTGGTCCCGGTTGTCCAATGGGGCCCTGGGGACCTGACGGACCTGGTGGACCCTGTAAAGAGAAGATCAGAAAGTCAATGGTGAAAGTGACACGGGGTCCACACCAAGAAGACTGGGGCAGATCGCCTTGCATCGGGCGACCACTCGTGCCATCGCTGGCGTGCCTGCAGCACCTCTGCTCACATTAACGTGGATTAACGAGACTTCCAGCAGACCTTCGCCCCCCTTTATCCCCCTCGCCACTGATCTTTGGGACAACTTGGGGGTAGAATACAACTGTGGGTTTACCCATGGAAATAAGCAGAGAAGAAAAGCAGCCAGATTTAACGGGCAGGTTGTGGGATTGCTGGATGATGCAAAGGGCCTGTCGGACCGAAGGCTCGTCAGTCGGCGGGACCAGGTGGGAGCTGGAGGAGCAAGGGGCGGTGGGAAGGTGAACGAGGGTATTGCTTCCAGCGCCTTCAAGGTCGGATGCAGGAGGTGCCTCCGGGGCACAAAGGTGGCCGGACGAGGAGAGGAGAGGGAACCGTCGGGCCGCGGGGACCGCTCCAGTACATCGAGCGAGCGGGCGGGCCCGGCCAAGCTTTGGAATTGGTGCCAAAACATGTGAAATGTACGCAAAATGAACGTAACTGTGATTAATAAAGCACCATTGAAAGCACGTGGGAGAGAAAACTGCAGGTGCTGGTTTAAATTGAAGGTAGACACAAAATGCTGGGGTAACTCAGCGGGTCAGGCAGCATCTCTGGAGAGAAGGAATGGGTGACGTTTCGTGTCTCGACCCGAAACGTCACCCATTCCTTCTCTCCAGAGATGCTGCCTGACCCACTGAGTTACTCCAACATTTTGTGTCTACCATTGAAAACATGTTTGGCGTCTTTGGTGGACGGATGTATCCATCATTTTGTATCCAGGTTGGGATGAAAGCAATACGTGAAAGCCGTGAAGCATAAGTACTCATGGAATGAGGCCATGGAATGATCTTGTTTAAGGTTCTCCACAGAGGTCTCCAGTAAAGCCAGGATCAGTCCTCGATTGGGGCCACATACTGTGCATCTTTCTTGAGCCTAAGAGTTGGCAACTTCTCAATGCCAAAACCTACTCTCCTGGTTAGTCTAGTTTGATACGGCGCAGAAACAGGCCACTCGGCCCACCGAGTCCGCGCCGACCAGCGATCCCCGTGCACTAGCACTATCCCGCACACTAGGGACAAATTGCAATCTTTACCGAAGCCAATTAACCTACAAACCTGTACGTCTTTGGGATGCGGGAGGAAACTGGAGCACCCGGGAAAACCCACGCGGTCACGGGGAGAACGTAGAAATTCTGCACAGACAGCACCCGTGGTCAGGATTGAACCCGGGTCTCTGGCGTTGTGAGGCAGCAACTCTACCGCTACGCCACCATACTCTCCTAGTTGAAAAAACTTTTTAGTTAAAGTCTATACTTTTCCCTCAGCTCTTCCACAACAGGAATACTTTCATTTGTGTTGCGCTTCTCGTGCTACTGGGACATCTGAGAGTGATTTACAGCCACTGCCTCATTTCCGAGGTGTCGTTAATGTTGCAGGAAATACAACTAGCGTGATTATCTTCTTCAATAAAACTGATTGATGGGCAAATGGTGCCTGGGTACAGGGAAGGGCTCCCCTGCCCCTGCTATGGAATAGTGCCACGGGATGTGTATGTTCACCGGTGAGAACGGACATCTGTTTAACGCCTCGTGTGAGAGATTGAGTGAGCCAGAGTACTGCCCGTCCTCAGCACCGGAGTGCCAGCCCACAGCTCAGGTCTCTGGATCAGGATCTGAACCCACGACCTTCTGAGGCAGCGTTAACGCTGCTGCCAGTTGAGCCACAGGTCACGCTGATGAGATGCAGATGATGAGGGCCGCGGTCTTGGGAGGGCCACCGAGTACAAAGGAGGACCCAGCGTTGGGGGGGGGGTTACCAAGAGAACAAAGAGGGACCCGGTGTGAGGGGGCCGCCAAGAGAGCAAAGAGTGACTATTGGGGACTACAGTTCTGGAGTCATACAGCGTGGAAACAGGCCCTTCAGCCCAACTTGCCCACACCGACCAACATGTCCCATCTGCACCAGTTCCACCTGCCCGTGTTTGGTCCATATCTCTCTACCACTTTGTAACTTTGTCGGGGAAAACAAGATGCTGCAGTAACTCAGCGGGTCAGGCAGCATCTCTGGAGAAGGTGGATAAGTGATGCTTCAGGATAGGACCTGCTTTCCGAATTTACCTTGCGAGTGGTTTCTCCTGGACTGACTGAGCTCCCAAGTCCAAATGGTGGCTGTTGTACTGACCTGCAACATAGGCAGGACTGACGGAGTAGTGCGTGCACCACCAGACCTGAGAACATTGTCTGGTGGACAACCCGTGGTGGAACCTCTGCCTGGCTGAGCTGGGCATACCCCGCTGGGAGGCCAGGAGTCTCCCGTTTGGAACGACCATCACTTTCACAACAACTGGCGGCTGAGTGTTGGCAATTCTCACCTGTTCACCCTTGTCAGCCTTGCTGCCCTTCTGTCCTGGTTCTCCAGCTTCACCCTGTTTGGGGTAGAAAAGGAACAATTAGAGATCATCAGTAGTTAAAAGAAAACGATTCAAATCTGCAAATGCGAGTCGTTCCCAGTATCTCAGTCCCGATAACACACTCCCAGTATCCCTTCTTATCCGAATTAACTCCAGGACCCTCTTCCTCTGCAACACACTCCCTAGTATACCATATCATATCATATATCTACAGCCGGAAAGAGGCCTTTTCGGCCCTCCAAGTCCGTGCCGCCCAGTGATCCCCGTACATTAACACTATCCTACACCCACTAGGGACAATTTTTACATTTACCCAGCCAATTAACCTACATACCTGTACGTCTTTGGAGTGTGGGAGGAAACCGAAGTTCTCGGAGAAAACCCACGCAGGTCACGGGGAGAACGTACAAACTCCTTACAGTGCAGCACCCGTAGTCAGGATCGAACCTGTGTCTCCGGCGCTGCATTCGCTGTAAAGCAGCAACTCTACCGCTGCGCTACCTAACCCTCCTTGTCTGAATTCACTGCCAGTGGGACTGGGAACCCGGGCGAAGGTTCATCGGACGGCGGAAGCAGGAGGGAGTTGGAGATGTTGGACGCGAGGAGCAAGGGCCGGTGGGAGGGTGAAGCGGGATGATGCGTCCAGCGCCTTCAAGGTCGGGTGCAGGGGCGCCCACGGGACACAAAGATGGCTGGGCGAGGAGAGGAGAGGGACGTCGGTTCGCGGGAACCGCTCCAGTACATTGAGCGCGCGGGCCGACCGGACTTTGGAAATGGCGCCAAAGCATGGCGGCGCATGCATGTGTAATATATGCAAGGAGAATCTCACTGTGCAGTTGCACATGTGGCAAATAAATCAGCATTGAACCATTCCAGGATCTCTCAGTCCCTATAACACATTCCCAGTACCCCTCCTCATCCGAGTTCATCAAGTCCCTATTCTTGAATTCCCTCTTGGTCAATTAATGATGAAGACACTCATGGACCATAGATCCGATGTCTCTGCAACTCAGAAACATTTCTCTACGTTTACCATATCAAAGCCTCTATTAGTTATAGAGAGAGGAGACCGACAATCTTTCCTGATAGTTGCACCCTCTTTGTTCAGGTGCCATCCTTGAAAATGGTGTTTGCCCCTTCTCCAGTGTTAGCCCCTTCTCCAGTGTTAGCCCCATCTCCAGTGTTAGCCCCTTCTCCAGTGTTAGCCCCTTCTCCAGTGCCAGGGACTGGCACAATACCTGGTGCCCCCAGAGTGGTCTCAGAAACATTTGTGCAAGGTCACAATATGATACGATACAATAGAACTTTATTTATCCCGAAAGCGATCTGCCAACAGATATAAAACACAAGATACGTGAAACTAAATTGACGAGCGGAAAGGATTGGGGATGTGCAAAGATTGGGGATGGGGAGTGGGGGGGTGGGGGGTGGGAGTCAGTCTACCCCACGACAGAAGGGGGGAGCAGTGTTACAGTTTGATAGCCACAGGGAAGAAGGATCTCCTGTGGCGTTCTGTGCTGCATCTTGGTGGAACCATCCCAGTTTACATTGTGATCTGTCCACAACACAAGCCTGCGATGGGTTTGTATTTCCGATGAACCCACGCTGCATTTGGAGTCTGTTCCCCATGTACCCACCTTGTCTCCATCTTCACCTGGTAGACCTGCTGATCCTGCTGGACCCGGAAGACCAACTGGACCCTGGATTCCATCTCGACCGGCTGGCCCCTGAGGCCCTTTCTCACCCTGCACGTGGAACAGAGACAGGAGCAGTGACGACCAACGTACAACACACACCGACCGGCACAACACTGGCAGCGGACTGACCGTTCTGGATTCTCACACTCCTTCAACTTTCACCTCATGATGAAGGAATGAATCAACATCCCCAAACTCTGATGGCAGCGTGGACACAGGAAGGTACCCAGTGCAGTGACAGTGCGGGCAGTGAAAGGTACCCAGTGTAGTGACAGTGCGGGCAGTGAAAGGTACCGAGTGTAGACAATATGTGCAAGAGGAGGCCATTCGGCCCTTCGAGCCAGCACCACTATTCACCATGATCATGGCTGATCATTCACAATCTGTACCCCGTTCCTGCCTTCTCCCCATATCCCCTGACTCCGCTATCATTAAGAGCTCTATCTAGCTCTCTCTTGAAAGCATCCAGAGAACTGGCCTCCACTGCCTTCTGAGGCAGAGAATTCCACAGTGTAGTGATAAAATGGACAGTACAAGGTACCCAGTGTAGTGCCAGTGTGGACAGAGCAAGGAACCCAATGTAGTATTGGTATGGACAGTGCAAGGTGGAGGCTGTAGTGGCAATGTGCACAGAGCCAGGCATTCAGTGTACTGACAGTAGACTGTTGTGGTAATGTACAGCGAGTGAGGTACCCAGTGTAATCACGGTGTAGACAAGTGAAGGTGAAGACTGTGGTGGTAATATATAGTGAGTTGGGTACCCAGTGTGGTGATGGTGAAGGCTGTGGTGGCAATGTACAGCCAGTCAGGGACCCAGTGTAGTGATGGTGTACACAGGTGAAGGTGACGGCTGTGGTAGTAATGTACAGTAAGCCGGGTACCCAGTGTAATCACGGTGTACACAGGTGAAGGTGAAGACTGTTGGTGATATCCGTTATACGACATCCAGAGGCTGCAACGGATCGTTCGATCAGCTGAGAAGGTTGTTGGCTGCAACCTTCCCTCCATTGACGAACTGTACACTGCAAGGGCCAGGAAGCGAGCGGGCAAGATCATCTCCGACCCCTCTTACCCTGGCCACAAAATCTTTCAAGCACTTCCCTCTGGGAGACGACTCCGGACTGTCAAAGCAGCCACAGCCAGACATAAAAACAGCTTTTTTTCCCACAAGTAGGAGTCCTACTCAATAACCAAAGTCTGCAGTCTCTTTTCTGCTCTGGTTTATTTTCACCCACATGTTTAGACCGTAATGTTGTATCCTTATTGTTTTGATGTGGTTATGCTTTATTCTTAATTGTTAACTGTATGTTTGTGTTGTCATTTGTGAGCGGAGCACCAAGGCACATTCCTTATATATGCACATACTTGCATTCATTCATTCATTCATATATAGTGAGTGAGGTGCTCAGTGTGGTGATGGTGTAGGCAGGTGAAGGTGAAGACTGTGGTGGTAATATATAGTGAGTTTGGTACCCAGTGTAATCACAGTGTAGACACGTGAAGGTGAGATTGTTGTGGTAATACACAGTGAGTTGGGTACCCAGTGTAATCACAGTGTAGACATGGTGGTGGTACTCTGACTGCTGACACACAGCACGGTAAGTTACATTGAACACACGGCGTTTACATGGTTTCAGTCAGGAGACGTTGTACTCACGGGGGTTCCCTTTTCACCAGCGGGGCCTGGTGGTCCTTGAGGTCCTGGTCGCCCTGGGAGACCAATGGGCCCCGCGGGGCCGGCCTGTCCACGGTCACCTGGCGAACCCTTTGATGAAAAAAAAACCCAGCGAGGTTAAAGGTAAATAATTCCCAATAATCTTGAACCTGTCGGGTCAATTATGAGAGGTATGGAAGGGATTTGCATGTCCTGTTGACTGATTGTCCTGGTTGAGAGTGGGTGTGAGGTGGGCCGGGCTCTGGGAGGTCCCTCTGCTGGAGGGGTTCACTTGCCTGACTTCTGGTTTCAGTTTTTAGCTTTAGAGATACAGCGCGGAAACAGGCCCTTCAGCCCACTGAGTTCGTGCTGACCAGCGATCCCCGTACACGAACACTATCCTACACCCCAGGGACAATGTACGACCTTTAGCGAAGCCGTGCGTCTTTGGAGTGTGGGAGGAAACCGACGCATCTGGGGAAAACCCACGCGGTCACTCCGTACAGACAGAACCCATGGTCAGGATCGAACCCGGGTCTCTGGTGCTGGAAGGCAACATTAATAGAAGCATTGAAGAGACTTTTGGATAGACTCATGGATATGCAGGGAATGGGGGGGATATGGAACATGTGCAAAAGAGGGGATTGGTTTATTAGGACCTGATGCTGTGCTGTTCCATGTTCTGTGTTTATTTTACAACAGTTTCAAAGTTAGACATTGCCTTGGCAAAGCGACCCATCCTTCAGCACAGGAACCGAAAATTCAAATTCTTGTGTGTCTTATTTTTGGTAAAACATGTGTTCGTAGATGTAAAGGTAGGACAGAAGGGGCAAATGAAAATGCTGTTTGATTGGGTGCAGTGGTCGGAGATGGAAGGCAAGATAGAAAACTACCACCTGGCAATAACAGAGTGAGCATCCACCTGGGAACCAGGTCATCCTTTGGCCAGGTTATCTCTCACTTACCAGTGACCCTGGGGGACCAGGAGGTCCTTCACTGCCCTTCAGACCGATCTGACCCTGCGGACAGACAAAAAGTAACAGTCAGTGTCGGAAGGAACTGCAGGTGCTAGTTTACACCGAAGGTAGACACAAAATGCTGGAGTAACTCAGCGGGTCAGGTAGCATCTCTGGAGAAAAGGAATGGGTGACGTTTCGGGTCGAGACCCTTCCTCAGTCTGAGGATAGGTGACGTTTCGGGTCGAGACCCTTCTTCAGACTGAGGATAGGTGACGTTTCGGGTCAAGACCCATCTTCAGACTGAGGATAGGTGACGTTTCGGGTCGAGACCCTTCTTCAGACTGAGGATAGGTGACGTTTCAGGTCGAGACCCTTCTTCAGACTGAGGATAGGTGACGTTTCAGGTCGAGACCCTTCTTCAGACTGAGGATAGGTGACGTTTCAGGTCGAGACCCTTCTCCAGACTGAGCTATAGTCTGCTCAGTATGAAGAACGGTCCCAACCCAAAAACATCACCTATTCCTATTCACAAAATGCTGGAGTAACTCAGCAGGTCAGGCAGCATCTCGGGAGAGAAGGAATGGGTGACGTTTCGGGTCGAGACCCTTCTTCAGGTCGAGACCTATTCCTATTCTCCCAGTGACAGTCAGTGTTGGTTTGGCATCAAATGTGTAGTCTACCTCTTGAGTTGGATACTGGGCTGGTTTGGCGAGCCTGCTTTGACGTAACCCATTCTGCTGCCACACAGTAACTACAGGAGAGCTACCCCCACTCTTGACACCAGGCTATATTTATTTTTTAGTTTAGGTTAGTGATACGGTACTGAAACAGGCTCGTCAGCCCACCAAGTCCGTGCCCACCAAAGATCCCCGTGCATTGGCACTATCTTATACACTAGGGCCAATTTACGATCTTTATTTAAACCAATTAACCCACAAGCCTGCATGCCTTTGGAGTGTGGGAGGAAACCGGAGCACATGCAGAAAACCCACGCAGGCCAGAGGGAGAACGTACGAACTCCATTCAGACAGCACCCGTAGTCGGGATCGAACCCGGTTCTCGGGAGCTGTAAGTCAGCAGCTCTACCACTGTGCCATCGTGCTGGGCCAGTGCAGAGCGAGGTTTAGTCAGACCACTATTGTACCTGTTTGGGGAATGTAGGGAGGGACAAGGCAAGGAGGAGATCTCTGCCTCAATTGACGCGGTGCTCAGTTTGTGACGGTGCCCACCAGTACAACATCCCGATCCCTGCCTTCTAAGCCAACACCTCTAAAAAGGTGAACATCATTACTTTGCTCTCCAGCCACGTGGCAGGTATGTTTGTTAATGGTGCGTACCGGCGATTCCTCGTCTATAATAGCGTTGAATTGTAGTATGTAGTTGCACTTGACATCGACTCTGAGAGCAGAACTACACAAACCCATGAAGTCTCACCGCCACGTCTCAGCGCCAAAACACCTCTTGGGATTTGCACAGTGACTACAGTGGAGTTGAGAACAAGGTCCGAGAAGGTGTACTTACAAGGGGTCCTGGAAGTCCACGCTCTCCGGTGAATCCTCTGAGACCCGGTGGACCATCCTTCCCGGCAGGACCGGCTGGACCAGGATCACCCTGAACACACACAGCAGAGAAGATGCTATTCAGGCAACATGCAAACCCACGGAGAATTAATGTTGAACTAGAGAACTCATGGACTGGAGATCTAAACCGAACAATGCGCTGTGAAGAATGATCTTCCCTCCGGCATTTCCCGTGGAATTGTGGTCAGAAGGTAGCGGGGGGTTACAGAGTTGGAGACAGAGTGTGAAAGAGTGGTGACAGTTCGGAGGGAGTCCACATTACTTGAGACACAGCCACGATAGAGTTCTACACTGACACAGCAGTTGTACTGCATTATTGGAGTGAATCCAGTGCAGGGCAATTGCTAGGTCGTAGGGACAGTACTGAGGCAGTGCCGCACTGCCAGAAGGGCAGTACTGAGGGAGTGCCGCACTGTCAGAGGGGCAGTACTGAGGCAGTGCTGCACTGCCAGAAGGGCAGTACTGAGGGAGTGCCGCACTGTCAGAGGGGCAGTACTGAGGGAGTGCCGCACTGTCACAGAGGGGCAGTACTGAGGGAGTGCCGCACTGTCACAGAGGGGCAGTGCTGAGGCAGTGCCGCACTGTCACAGAGGGGCAGTACTGAGGGAGTGCCGCACTGTCACAGAGGGGCAGTACTGAGGGAGTGCCGCACTGTCACAGAGGGGCAGTGCTGAGGCAGTGCCGCACTGTCACAGAGGGGCAGTACTGAGGGAGTGCCGCACTGTCACAGAGGGGCAGTGCTGAGGGAGTGCCGCGCTGTCACAGAGGGGCAGTGCTGAGGGAGTGCCGCACTGTCACAGAGGGGCAGTGCTGAGGGAGTGCCGCACTGCCAGAGGGGCAGTACTGAGACAGTGCCACACTGCCAGAGGGGCAGTACTGAGGCAGTGCCGCACTGCCAGAGGGGCAGTACTGAGACAGCAGATATTCAGGGTTGTAGGATCTTAAACAATCAAAGCACAGAATAAATTTAAGACATTTATTTTGTAGAACCATTGGATTATTTCGTAGATTTGTAAGTTTACGAATTTTACTTCTGTCTTCAGGGATGAGATGGAGGCATCGACATTTAGCAACAGATTAGATGGAAGTAAAGGAAGAGGTGGAAGGTTTACAGGAAGAGTTCAGCAAATGTAACTAGAACGACTCATTCAAAGGGCAGTACATGCTAAGATAATAGACAATAGACAATAGGTGCAGGAGGAGGCCATTCGGCCCTTCGAGCCAGCACCGCCATTCAATGTGATCATGGCTGATCATTCTCAATCAGTACCCCGTTCCTGCCTTCTCCCCATACCCCTTGACTCCGCTATCCTTAAGAGCTCTATCTAGCTCTCTCTGTAATGCATTCAGAGAATTGGCCTCCACTGCCTTCTGAGGCAGAGAATTCCACATGTCGATGTCGGAGGCTGCAGGAACAGGGCTGCTTCTCAACACATCCTCTGGTCTTCTAGTCTTTGCTGCATCAATTACCCTCACTGCTACCGTTATGCCACCATGCCATCATCTCTCCCTCCCTTTCTCTGACGACCTTATCCTTAACCTCCTCATCTTTTAACCTGATCTATAAAAGGATCAGAAATCCATTAGGAGTTTACGCTATTGGATAATGCTTTCCAATGCCTCAAGACTGACCTGTTTCTCCGTTTATCGTACACCATCATCTCTTTAGATGTTTAATCTTTCCAGCTTTCTGGCCTCTCCCCAATTGTCTTTGTTCTTTACGCCTCATTTATTTTGCTGCATCATAAAATATGTTTTAGTCTACCTGTTCACAGTTGTAATGAGAGGGTGATGATCTAAAACATGAGCTGCTTTGTCTGTCTGCAGATAAAACCAGTCTAGTTGTGGTTTCTCAGTATTTTCCATTTATTTGAGAGGGAATCAAAATCAAACCATGGCTGGGTGAATGAAATGTTGTGTTTAGTTTAGAGATACAGCGATGAAACATTGGCCCTTCGGCCCATCGAGTCCTCACCGACCAGCGATCCCCGCACACTAGCACTATCTTACACACTCAGGACAATTTACAATCTTTACCGAAGCCAAATTAACCTACAAACCTGTACGTCTTTGGGGGGGTGAGAGGAAACTGAAGCACCAGGTGATCACAGGGAGAACGCACAAACTCCATAGAGACAAGCACCCATAGTCAGGTTCAAACCCGGGTCTCTGGCGCTGTAAGGCAGCAACTCTACCGCTGCACCACCTTGTGTGTTGAGACATTTGCTAATATTCTGTCAGCTGTCCTCAGGGAACCAGGTCACTGACACCAATGGATCTGTTCTCCGTGAACCATCCAGAAGAACTCTGCTCAGTCCTGGAATGCTCACCTTTGCGCCTTCTTTCCCAGCGGGCCCTGGCAAACCTTGTTCTCCGGGTGGTCCGGGTGGTCCAGGGTGACCACGTTCTCCCAGAGGACCCGTCTCTCCTGTGGGACCCTGACGGGAGGAAAGTAACGCACCGTTAGAAGAAACAATAAACCTTCTTGGGGTTCCCATATCCAGCCACGACACCACGACACGACAAAATGCCGGAGTAACTCAGCGGGTCAGGCAGCATCTCTCGAGAAAAGGAATAGTTGACGTTTCGGGTCGAGACCCTTCTTCAGACTCCCCACGACACCTTCCTCTGATCTCCCATGCCAATTTCCAAAACCCTCCAGCTACCAATATGAAACTTCTGTGCAGACACAAGAAACTGCAGATGCTGGGATCACGGGCAAAAAACAAAGTGCTGGAGGAATTCAACGGGTCAAGCAGCATCTGTGGAAGGTATGGACAGGCAACGTTTCAAGTTTAGTTTAGTTTAGTTTAGTTTAGAGATACAGCGTGGAAACAGGCCCTTCGGCACACCGAGTCCATGCTGACCAGTGATCCCCGCACATTATCACTACCCTACATACACTAGGGACAATTTACAATGATACCAAGCCAATTAACCTACAAACTTGTACGTCTTTTGGAGTGTTGGAGGAAACCGAAGATCTCGGAGAAAAGCCACGCAGTCACAGGGAGAATGTCCAAACTCCGTGCAGACAGCACCCGTAGTCGGGATCGAACCCGGGTCTCTGGCGCTGCAAGTGCTGTAAGGCAGCAACTCTCTCACCGTGCTGCCCTTTGTGTCCATTATTCAAACTCAAACCAGTGCCAACTTACCAGACATCCACATCCTTGTACAAACCTTCCAAACCTCGCCACAAACTGTCATCCTTCCAAACCACCCCGGCCTTCCACATGGTCCCAAAGTGAGCTCGGATTTTCCAAACTCTGTACCAACCTCGCTAATGCTCCCACGATGAACGTCAACTTCCCAAACTTTCCCATCCTCAGTGCCAATCCTCCATAACCTTCCACACCCTATGGCCAGATTCCAAACCCACAACTGGTACTGACCTTTGCAAACACTCGCACTATTTGGACTGGCTCCTACTTCCCACACCTCTATCAATCTCCAAAGACCTCCATATCCTGTGACAACTTTCTTGGACCCCAACAACCCATTTTTATTCTCACCCCCACTCTGAACCTCGTTTCTCCTGTACACGACTAGTCAGATACCCTGTGAATCCAAATGTGTCTTTTTAATTGAAGATTTTTCACAGAGATTGATTTCAGTGGTTATTGCAAGAATATGATTACACTTTTAAGTTTGCCTTGACTAAAGGGACATTGCTTTAATCTGTTATTTATACCATCAGTTTAAAGTAAACAAATAATAAACTGATCCAAAGGATTATGGGATAATGGTACATGTCCTGTCACGATCCAAAACAGAAGAGAGAAGAACAAAATCGAGGTCCTGATGCAGAAATGTTAACTTGCACTTTTAGCCTCCACAGATGCTGCTCGACCCGCTGAGTTTAGTTTAGGTTAGTTTAAAGATACAGTGAGGAAACAGGCCCTTCGGCCCACTGAGTCCGTGCAGACCACCGATCACCCGCACACTAGTTCTATCCTACGCACCAGGGATAATTTGCAGAAGCCAATTAACCTACAAACCCGCACGTCTTTGGAATGCGGGAGGAAACCGGAGCACCCGGAGAAAACGCACACGGTCACAGCGAAAACATACAAAAGATCGAACCTGGGTCTCTGACACTGTAAGGCGGCAACTCTACCACTGCTCCACTAGACTGCAGTCTGCAGCCTCTCTTGTCTTCATTAGGAAGAGAGAATGGTGAGAGATCACAGCTTTTCACTGTACCTCGGTACACATGACAATAAACTAAACTGTAACTGTAGACAGGACCTTCCTGCTCCTTCTAATTGACAATTGCTGGAACTCAGTGTGACAGTTACTGAGGGTGGCCTCATGCATAAACTCACCCAGCATTCAGGGATTGAACTCCAAGTGATACCTTCACTCCCTCCCTACCTTCATTTCCCCACTGTATACTTACAGTGTTCTGGGGGTGTGAAGTTTGCATGGGCTCACCTGAGGACCAACGACACCAGGAGGACCGGGTGGACCTGTCTTGCCTTGGAAACCCTGCGGGGGGAAACAAAAGACAAGTCTGTTATTGACAATAATCACTCAGCGAAGGAGGAGGGCAGCCCCGGCAATGAAACCGGTGAGGAGTGTTCCTAGCGCAGAAAGCAGGAGAACTACAGACTTAGTGACACAACAGACCACTTTATACAGCCCAAACCCCTCACGAGTCTTGAGTTACTCCTGCATCCAAACTCCAAGGACTCCTGCCTCACAGTCCCCACAGACAAAAAACACAGTCAATGCATCCAGCTAGAGAAGAGGTCTCTCGATTAACATGGGGTCATGGAAGAGGTTGAGTCTTCAGAATTTTATGGCAACTGTAATAGAGTGTTATATGGCAATGTGTAGAAGCAGTGAAGAACATCTTGGAGGGATGGTGGTACAAAATTATCTCATGCCCAAGGCACCGTGAGTGTCAGAATACTCTTTATCTTCACACTCATAGAGACATAGAGCCATATGGCGAGGAAACAGGCCCTTCGGCCCAACTTGCCCACACTGACCAAGATGCCCCATCTACACATCCCACCTGCCTGCATTTGGCCCATGTCCCTCCAAACCTCTTCTACCCATGTACATGTCCAAATGTCTTTTAAATGTTGTTATCGTACCTGGCTTAACTACCTCCTCTGACAGATCGTCCCATTTACCCACTGCCCTTTGTGTGAAAAAGTTGCCCCTCAGGTTCCTATTAAATTTTCCCCCTCTCACTCTAACCCTGTGTCCTCTGGTTCTTGATTCCCCCAATCTAGGTTAAGGTCCCTGGACATTTTTTAAAGGGATACATCATGGAAACAGGACCTTCAGGCCACCGAGTCCACACCGACCATTCTCATGGTCCACTCATTCAGATTGGTTTATGTTATCCCACTTTCTTATCCACTCCTGACAGAGTTGGGGCAATTTGCAGAGGCCAACTAACCTACAAACCCGCACATCTTTGGGATTTGGGAGGAAACCGGAGCACCCGGAGGAAACCCACGCGCTCACAGGGAAAATGCATAATCTTTACCAGACAGCACCCAAGACCAGGATTGAACCAGTGTCACTGGTGCTATGAGGCAGTCACACTCAACCAGCTGTGCCATCCATTTACTCCATCTATTTCCCTCACGATCTTATTCACCTCTATAAATTCACCCCTCATCCTCCTGCGCTCCAGGGAATAAAGTCCTAGCCTGCTCAACCTCGCCCTGTAGCTCAGGCCCTTGAGTCCTGGCAACATCCTCCTAGATCTCCTCCGCACCCTTTCCAACATCACCATCTTTCCGATAACAATTCAATGGTGGAATTATTATACCTCTGCAATGGTGGAATTTCCAAAGGAAAGTGGGTTCTGATCTGGGTCCCAGTATGGTGGTGGGGGAAGGTTGGGTTTGGACAGCGTTGTGAAAATTAATCTGGATCCTGAAGTCAGATGGGTCAATGGTGGGATAGAGCAATGGGTTGGCCCTGTCTGAGGTGGTTCCCAGTCCGGGCGGCCCGGCTTGTAACCCGCTCAGTGACAACGAGGCAGGAAACACAAACTCTGCGAAAATCACCAACTTCAGGGAATTAATTGCAAGTTCATGATTTTTCTCTGCAAATTTTTTTTCCCCCCGTTGTATGGGAACCAAGAAACTCACAAATGTGTTTGTGACACACATCCACTTTCTGGGCCAGGATTCTAAAGGAAAGACACATTTACATTTTCAATCAAATGCATACCGTAACTAACATACACCAGGAGACACTGCAGCTGAAAGTAATTCAGCCAAATGCAAGTCAACTCAGAAGAGCTAAATAAAAACAAATGGACCAAACAACTCCAAATAACATAATTTGAGACATAACTCTATTCAAGATGGCAGCCTTGCCAACAGTTTCTTCCTCTGTTGTTTTTAGTCTGTGGTTAAATTCAGTGTATCTTTAGTTTTGTATTATGTGGGGAGGTGGGGAGACTTTTAAAATCTCTTTCCTCGACGGAGATGAGACTTTTTCCGTATCGTATCTCTGGCTAATAAATTAATTATAATTACAATTCAATTCAATGCATCCCAAGCCAGTCGATGTCAGTAAAATTAATACAACTATACTCAACACATCAGAACTAAAGATGACACAACATACCTCTTCTCAACCGGATACAAAACAGAACTGCACAAAACTGGATTCAATGCAATGCAACTCAACATAACACAACTCAATGCCATGCAATATGGGATCACAGACCAACCAAGCCAGATGTGCTTGACCTCGCCCAGACAATAGACAATAGACAATAGGTGCAGGAGTAGGCCATTCAGCCCTTCGAGCCAGCACCGCCATTCAATGCGATCATGGCTGATCACTCTCAATCAGTACCCCGTTCCTGCCTTCTCCCCATACCCCCTCACTCCGCTATCCTTAAGAGCTCTATCCAGCTCTCTCTTGAAAGCATCCAACGAACTGGCCTCCACTGCCTTCTGAGGCAGAGAATTCCACACCTTCACCACTCTCTGACTGAAAAAGTTCTTCCTCATCTCCGTTCTAAATGGCCTACCCCTTATTCTTAAACTGTGGCCCCTTGTTCTGGACTCCCCCAACATTGGGAACATGTTTCCTGCCTCTAATGTGTCCAATCCCCTAATTATCTTATATGTTTCAATAAGATCCCCCCTCATCCTTCTAAATTCCAGTGTATACAAGCCCAATCGCTCCAGCCTTTCAACATACGACAGTCCCGCCATTCCGGGAATTAACCTAGTGAACCTACGCTGCACGCCCTCCATAGCAAGAATATCCTTCCTCAAATTTGGAGACCAAAACTGCACCAATTGAACTTAGCCCGATCCAGCCCAGACAAGCCCAAAACAAACTAATTCAACACAACCTAACCTTGCCCGTACAACAACACATACGCAAACCTCTAAAGACAATCCGACAAAGTTCAAAAACAACATAATTGATTCAACGGAATTAACTCAACACAAATCAGCACAGCACAACATAATCCAGATGAAATGGGACACGAGTTAAACACCAACTCATCACAGGAGCAAACCCAACCCCAAACCCAGCCCTATCTCAATCACATCTCCAACACACTCTTCATATCTACAAATGCAACTCCAGCTCAACAGAGCTCCAAAACCAACTTCAACTCAATACAACTCTAGACCCAACTTCAACTCAATACAACTCCAACCCCAACTTCAACTCAATACAACTCCATTCCCCAACTTCAACTCAAAAACAAACTCCAGCTCAACTCAATTCCAAATCTAATTTCCCACTCCACTCAACACAACTCCAACTCAATACAACTCTGGACCCAACTCAATTCAATACAACTCCAAACACAACTCCAAACACAATACAACTCCAAATCCACCTTCAACGCAACTTAATTCTTAACCCAACTCTAATTCAACGCAACTCTAAATCCAAATCCAATTCCAATTCGACTTAATTCCAAACCACACTCCAACTCAATTTAGCACAACTCCACACGATTCAATCCCAAATTCAACTCCAACTGAACACCGTTCCAAATGCAACTCACCACAATTGCAAATGCAACTCAGCACAATGCCAAAACCAATTTAACGCAATCCAGATGAGACTGGCAACTGTTCAAATGTCACACCACACACATCTCTTGCACAGATTGATTGCACCATTGGCTGGGCGTCCACCGGTTTTGTACAGCGGTAAAAGCATTTTCTACGATCTACCCTCCGAAAGCCCAATTATGTCACAACGTCTGGGTGTAATGACCTCTCTCTGTCCGTGTCCAGTTGAGCTCCACACATCTATGTGAGGGGCTGAACATAAACATATCTTCACAAAGCCTTTTGCCTACAAGAGAGACGGTCGATTATTTAGGACGGCTTGACTTCAGAAATAGGGCAGGGAGCAGCACCTTACAGTAACATTTCAGCGTGAATTGATACGTACAGTCTCACCGCGCTGCCCAGGGTGTCCAGGTAATCCGTCTTTTCCGGCTGGGCCCTAGAAACCAATTGGAGATGAAACCGTTAGTTATCGGTTTATTAAACTTGATGAAAAGTTAATCGTCGTGAAATAAATGTGAATTAGTTCAGTTTAGAGATACAGTGCAGAAACAGGCCCTTCGGCCCACCAGGTCCGCACCAACCAGCGATCCCCGCACATTAACACTACCCTACAAAAACACCAGGAACAATTTACTATTTAGACTGAGCCAATTAACCTGCAAACCTGTGCGTCTTTGGAGTGTGGGAGGAAACCGAAGATCTCGGAGAAAACCCAAGCAGGTCACTGGGAGAACGTACAAACTCCGTACAGACAAGCACCCGTAGCCAGGATCGAACCCGGGTCTCTGGCGCTGTGAGGCAGCGACTCTACCGCGACGCCACCGTGCCGTGAATGCTGAGAAGGATTTAGGCCAAGCCGCTCCTATATGGATAATTGCCCCAGCAACCTCCTAAACAATTGGCACTGCAGGGGTCCAGGAACTCTGCCTGCTCAGAATAAGAGTTTAGGTCATTTCATCTTTGGAAAAACTAGCTGCAAAATTAAACTATCTCTACAGGGAAGTGGGCAGAAGTTTCAGCTGCAAACCCTGGGCTTGAAATCCGCTCGGATGGACTGGACGAAAGACCAATATGTCGGTGGGTTCAGAGGGAACATTGGGGAACAATCTTGCCCTTGAAGACCTGGTGATGAATGTGGAGACACCATATTCAGGTCATACAAGTCAAGGGCTAAAGTATTGAGGGGTTTTATACGCGATCAGTTTAGTTTAAAGATGTAGTGTGGAAACAGGCCCTTCAGCCCACACCGACTACCGGCCACCCATTCACACTCTGTGTCATCCCAATCTTTCATCCACTCCCGACTCACTAGAAACAATTTACAGAGGGCAATTGACCTACACACCCCACCCGCTACGTCTTTGGAATGTGGGAGGAAACCCACGCAGTCACAGGGAGAACCTGCAAACTCGACACAGACAGCACCCGGGCTCAGGATTGAACCTGTGAGGCAGCAGCTGTGCCAGCTGTGCCGCCCACTGGCAGTGTTCCACAGGACAGAGCAGGGGGGATCTTATTCTACACCATGTAGACGGTCTGCAGCTTCTCCCCAGTGTGGAAATGTCCAACAGTGGAGGGCGTAGCCATAAGGTGAGAGGGGCAAAGTTGTGCGGGGACTAATTCCCATTTTATACAGAGAGTGGTGGGGGTCTGGAACGCATTGCCAGGGGTGGTGGTGGAGACAGATACAATGGTGGCATCGAGGAGGCTTTTAGATAAGCACTTGGAACGTGTAGGGTATATAGGGATGTGGAGGCAGACGAGATCAGTTTAACTTGACATCATGTTCGGCAGAAAAATTGTGGGCCGAAGGGCCTGTTCGCGTGATGTACTGTTTCATGTTAGCATTCATAGCAAGAGGATTTGAGTTTAGGAGCAGGGAGGTTCTGCTGCAGTTGTACAGGGCCTTGGTGGGACCGCACCTGGAGTATTGTGTACAGTTTTGGTCTCCTAATCTGAGGAAAGACATTCTTGCCTTAGAGGGAGTACAGAGAAGGTTCACCAGATTGATCCCTGGGATGGCGGGACTTTCATATGAAGAAAGACTGGATAGACTCGGCTTGTACTCGCTGGAATTTAGAAGACTGAGGGGGGATCTTATTGAAACATATAAAATTCTTAAGGGGTTGGAGAGGCTAGATGCGGGAAGATTGTTCCTGATGTTGGGGGAGTCCAGAACCAGGGGTCACAGCTTAAGGATAAGGGGGAAGTCTTTTAGGACCGAGATGAGAAAACATTTCTTCACACAGAGAGTGGTGAGTCTGTGGAATTCTCTGCCGCGGAAGGTAGTTGAGGCCAGTTCATTGGCTATATTTAAGAGGGAATTAGATGTGGCCCTTATGGCTAAAGGGATCAGGGGGTATGGAGAGAAGGCAGGTACAGGTTACTGAGCTGGATGATCAGCCATGATCATATTGAATGGCGGTGCGTACAGGCTCGAAGGGCCGAATGGCCTACTCCTGCACCTATTTTCTATATTTCCATGTTTCTATGTTCGGTGTTCTATGTTTGCCTAACCTGGCTTACGTCTGCCCCTGGCACATTTAATGGGACAATTTCCTTTTCAACGTTACCATTTTCCTGTTGACACTTCTGAATTTATTCTGAATGCTTGAGGTCCTTTGCTAACTTGGCACCATAGACCTTGGGCTCCCATGGACTGATACCCATCAGGGCAGCAAAGGTCCTCAATCATCAGTAATGGAAAACCTCACAGGGGCTCGAGTCAGCTTCAACGTATCATTCGGTCGCAAAGCTCTGATCTACTCACAGGGGGGCCTTTAGGTCCAGCGAATCCCATCGGTCCCTGAGGTCCAGGTGGCCCCTAGAATGGGAACATAAGCAAATGAAAGAAAAACATAAACCTTTAGTGTAGTATGGTTTCACACGTTCAAACCTTTTACCATGCATTGTTTGGGGACATCGTCAAGTAGAAAACATGGCTCTTAATCTGAGAACATTAGACCAACACAGACACCTCATGAAATAGGCAAGGAAAAGCTTCCATTCCAATCCTGGATCTCTGCAGCCAACATCATCGCACAAGCCCAGCGTTTTTTGGTTTTAGAGACATGTTAGATGCTAATTATTCCTTAAACATTTTGCTGTCGTCTTCCTCAAACATGCAGATCTAAGAGGAGCACACAGGTGATAAAGAAAGACTGTTTGACAGATTTCTTTTCTACCCTGCAGACTCACGGATCATGGGAGTTCTGGAAGCAGTACCGTCTGAACAGGTACAGTTTGATCCTAAGTCTCAACGCTGTGTCATAAAAACGGATGTTTTATCGGTCAAAGCGGATGTTTTGCCCATCTCCCATCGGGCCAGAAGTTTGAAATCTCACACCTCCAGATTCAGGGGCACTTTCTACCCAGCTGTTATCAGGCAAATGAACCATGGTATCATCAGCTACGATGCGATACGATAAAACTTTACATATCCCCGGAGGGAAATTGGTCTGCCGACAGTCACAACACACAAGGTCCACAAAATCTTGAAATTAAAGGTGAAAACCAAAGGAAAAAGACAAGCGACAGTTGGCTGGCTGCCGTGTGCACAGCGCCTTCACCAGAACAAACAAACACAGACATATCCCCTGGGCAGAGGATTCTAAACTAGAGACTAGAAACTAGAGAGTGGTCCTGACCTCCCCTCTACCTTATTTGAGATCTTCAAACTACTTTACCGGACTTTATCTTGGACGAAACATTATTCCTTTCATCCTGTATCTGTACACGGTGGACGGCTTGATTGTAATCATGCGCAGTCTTTTCACTGACTGGATTGCATCCAAAATAAAAAGGGATTTCACTGTACCTTGGTGAACTTGCCAATAATAAACTAATAAACTATACTAAGATGTTAAGCACACAAGGTGTCAGGGTCCTCAGTGCATGACATGGAAGAGTCGAGTTGAAAGCTGGAAGCCAGCTTTGCTCTGCTTCACGACTGTGAACAGAAACCATCCATAAGAAGAGTAAGGATCGCGGTCAATGAAGTTTTTTTTTTGGTCTTAATTGTAGTTGTGATGTGGTGTTTTTGTGTTTGTGTACTGTGTGTGTATGTGGGGGGGAGGGGGAAACTAACACTGTAAATAGATGTCCCTTCAGAACGGAGACCCGACCTTTGTTTTCTGGGCCGTGTCTCCGTTCCAGCTGCTGCCTACCATCGGCCCAACTCCTGGAGCTGTCGGCCTCCGGGGCTCTGGTTCGCGGAGCCCGCGGATCGGACTTACCACCACCGGAGCCGGCCGTCTTCGGAGGCTGCGGGAGCGGCTGCGACTCGCCTTAGGCTCGGGCCGCGTGGATGCCGACATCGGGAGCTCCAGCAGCAGCAGCGGGTTCGCCCTCCCCGGATCGCGGGGCTTGGGGCGCGGACATTTCACCGTCCGGCGCGGCCTAGGATGGCCGCGGGATATTTCTCTGCTGGGCGGGGGCTTCAATGTCGGGAGCCACGACCGCCCGACGTGCAGCAACAGCAGCAGCGTGTTCGCCCGCCCCGGATCGGACTTATCATCGGCGGAGCCGGCCGTCTTCGGAGGCTGCGGGAGCGGCTGCGACGCGACGCGCCTTGGGCTTGGCCCGCTGTGGACCGTCCGGTGCGGCCTGCAACCACAACAACCTGACCGCGGGCGAGGACAGCGGGAGAAGGGAAAGACATTGTGGCCTTCCATCACAGTGAGGAGAGGACTGGAGGAGACTCACTGTGATGGATGTTTCTTTGATGGATGTTTCTTTTTTGTGTGTTTTTTGGGGTTGGGTGGTTTGAGTGCCTGTTTGATGCTTTTATTGTTGTACTGTGTTTTTGGGGGTTTTGGGGTGTGTGATTTGAATGCCTATTTAATGCTTTTATTGTTGGACTGTGTTTTGGGGGGTTTTTGGGGTTGGGTAATTTGGGTGCCTATTTAGTGCTTTTGTTGTTGGACTGTGGGTGATTGAATTAACATTTTGTTCAAGATGGCCGCGCCGTTGTGTTTGGCTGCCTGCCACTGTATGTTTCTTTTTTTTTCCTAGTCAGATGTGCAGCACTTTGGTCAACGTGGGTTGTTTTTAAATGTGCTATACAAATAAATTGACTTGACTTGACTTGACTTACCCTCTCACCAGAAGGACCAGGAGGGCCATCACTGCCAGAGCTACCCTGCAATTGGAGAGAATAATCGACATTAGGTCCAGGAAATGACAGAAGCATCAAGTTATATACAGACTTTAGACTTTAGAGATACAGCGCAAAAAACAGGCACTTCGGCCCACCGAGTCCGCGCCGACCAGCGATCTACACATCCTACACACTAGGGCCAATTTTACAATTTAACCAAAGCCAACTAATCAACAAACCTGTACATCTTTGGAGTGTGGGAGGAAACCAGAGCACCCGGAGGAAACCCACGCGGTTACAGGGAGAACGTATAAATTCTGTGCAGTCAGCACCTGTAGTCAGGATTGAACCCGGGTCTCTGGCGCTGTAAGGCAGCAACTCTACCGCTGCGCCACCGTGCCGCCCCATATTTATAACAACAGCATGAAGGATACCTCTGTAAAAATCTTCAGTCAATAGGGACCAGCAGCTAATCAATAGTGTTTTGTTTTGGTAGGCTCTCTACTGTACCTGGAGTTGATATAACTTCAGATATCAACTCCAGCTCCCATTTCAATATTGGAAAGGGACTCTGTGCGAGGCAGAAAGTTTGTTCCTTTGATCACATTGGCGGGGTGAGAAGGATATTTGACTTTCATTTGCTGTGCTGTCAAGATAATGCCCGATTACAGTAGTCGACAGGATAAAGATGCCCGTTACTGACAGGATTTTAAGAAGATGAGGGAGATGGAGGGAAGATTATGAGAGGGGGTGGTATTTTGGTGGTGGGTGGGGGGACGGGGGGTGGAAATGAAGGCGGGATGTTGGGCGGGAGGGTGTGAGGAGTAAGGTTTTCACTGGAGATGAGGAAGGGAGATGCTAAAATGATGGTCATAAGTGGGACTTTCAGGAAGGTAATGGGAGCTGGGGTAGGAACTTAGTAACAGAAAGAGGAGACATCAGTGATGGAGGGGTAAAATCAAAGAGTTAAGTAGTGAAGGGAGTTTACAACAGTGTGGGATGAGGGGTAGATTCTACTACAGGAGAAGTTCTACAGTTCATTTGAGATGAGGATATGGATCTTGAGATTAATTTGTTCATCAATCAGTGGTCAACAGTGCATGGAAGTGTCTGATAGTAACAGTACCAGGGGGACCTTATCTCTCACGTCTTCCACAGTTGGTTTGGACGTGTTTGATGGAATAACACAGAAGGAACTCCACGCTGCATCTAACTTGTGGAACCAGTACTAGGAATGTTTGGTGCAATAGTGTTGAGTGAATTCTAAATTCGCATATCTCCAAATTCAGGGAATTTCTCCCCAGCTGTTATCAGGCAACTGAACCATCGTACCGACAACGAGAGAGGGGTGCTGAGCTACTATCTACCTCATAGAAGACCCTCGGATGATCGGACTATTAGGGCTTTATCTTGCACTAACGGTTATTCACATTATTCCCTTTATCCTTTATCTGTACACTGTGGACGGCTCGATTGTAATCGTATACAGTATTATCTTTCCGTTGTCTGGTTAGCACGCAACAAAAGCTTTTCACTGTACCTCGGTACACGTGACAATAAATTAAACTAAGCTAAACTAAGTACTCCTCTCCCCTGACTCTCTGTCTGAAGAAAGGTCCCGACCTGACACGTTGCCTATTCCTTTTCTCCAAAGATACTACCTGATCCACCGAGTTACTCCTGCATTTTGTGTCGATCTTCTTAAACTATGTACTACCTGACCTATGTTGCCCCGGCCCTGGGAGTGCTTCATGGTGTAGTATTGAGTGCTCTTTGCTCTATCCAACACTTGTTACATCTACTCTGCGAGTGAGTGTTGTGACAGTGATGAGAAAGCCCAACTCAAAGGAACCACTGGGAGTGTTTGGTGGGATAGTGTTGGTGAGCTCTAGTCTATCCAACTCATGTTGCATCTGTCCTGGGAGTGTTGAGTGGGGGAGTGTTGATGAGCTCTAGTCTACTAACCAATGTTGGCCCCTGCCCTGGCAGTGTTTGGTGGGGTAGGATTGAGTGAGCTCTAGTCCATCTAACTCATGTTGCATCTGTCCTGGGAGCGTTTAGTGGGATAGTGTTGAGTGAGCTCCAGTCTACCGAGCCAATGTTGGCCCCTGCCCTGGGAGTGTTTGGTGGGGTAGTGTTGATGAGCTCTAGTCTATCCAACTCATGTTGCATCTGTCCTGGGAGCGTTTAGTGGATGGTGTTGAATGATCCTGTGGTGCATCTTCTCTGCGGAGTCTTTAGTGGGAGAGTGTTGAGTGAGCTCTAGTCCATCTAACACAATGTTTCATCTGTCCTGGAAGCATTTAGCTGGACATTGTTCTGCAAGTTCTGCTCTATCCAACCCAGGTTGCACATGTCCTGATAATGACTTTAGACTTTACCTTAGAGATACAGCAAGGAAACAGGCCCTTCGGTCCACCAAGTCCGCACCGACCTGCGATCACCCCCTACACTAACACTATCTTCCACACGAGGGACAATTTACAAATTTTACCAAAGCCAATTAACCTACAAACCTGTATGTCTTTGGAGTGTGGGAGGAAACCGGAGCACCCGGAGAAATCCCCACGGTCACAGGGAGAACAAATAAACTCCGTACAGGCAGCACCAGTAGTCAGGATCAAACCTGGGTCTCTGGCGCTGTAAGGCAATAGACAATAGGTGCAGGAGGAGGCCAATCGGCCCTTTGAGCCAGCACTACCATTCAATGTGATCATGGCTGATCATTCTCAATCAGTACCCCGTTCCTGCCTTCTCCCCATACCCCCTGACTCCGCTATCCTTAAGAGCTCTATTGAGCTCTCTCTTGAATCCATTCAGAGAATTGGCCTCCACTGCCTTCTGAGGCAGAGAATTCCACAGATTCACAACTCTCTGACTGAAAAGGTTTTTCCTCATCTCAGTTCTGAATGGCCTCCCCCTTATTCTTAAACTGTGGCCCCTTGTTCTGGACTCCCCCAACATTGGGAACATGTTTCCTGCCTCTAACGTGTCCAACCCCTTAATAATCTTATACGTTTCGATAAGATCTCCTCTCGTCCTTCTAAAATTCCATCGTGCCGCCCGAATGCTTCACCTCCGACATGTTTCAGTGGCTGACATTGAGTCTCTTGCATCAAGGAGAACAAGTGATGATAAATTCGAGTTACCTTGGGGCCGGCTTTCCCTGTAGAACCTCTCGGACCACGTTCACCACGGGGCCCCTATGATAATAAGCACGAGGTTAGGGCGAACAAACACTTGGACAATTCAGATTCAAAGTGAAAAATATAAAAGAGCTTTGCCAATTAGCAGCAGAACAGCAATTGGGCGACAGATGAGTAGATGTCTCCTACCGTTGGACCTCGTTGACCTCTTGGACCGGACTTTCCTGGAGTGCCCTAGAGGAAGGAATTATTAAAAGACACGTTAGCAATCATCAGCAGGAAGGATAGTCAGCACATTCACATCGCTCCCAAATTCTCCATTCACCCAGAGATATATCTGCCTATCTCCTCCAGCCTGAGGTTGCATGATGCCAGTCCTACACCAAACATGCCTGGCTTTTAAGTGACCAAAGTAAGTTGTTTCAGGACTAGGAACACCAGCCTTGTTGTTGATGTCCGCAGCCAAGAATGAATTCTGGAACAAAATCTACAAGGTGTAGACACAGTGTGGAAACAGGCCCTTTGGCCCATTGAGTCCATGCCAACCAATGGTCACTCAATCACACCGGTTCCGCATCATAGAAACGTAGAAAATAGGTGCAGGAGGCGGCCATTCGGCCCTTCGAGCCAGCACCGCCATTCATTGTGATCATGGCTGATCGTCCCCAATCAATACCCCGTGCCTGCCTTCTCCCCATATCCCTTGATTCCACTAGCCCCTAGAGCTCTATCTAACTCTCTCTTAAATCCATCCGGTGATTTGACTTCCACTGCCCTCTGTGGCAGAGAATTCCACAAATTCACAACTCTCTGGGTGAAAACGTTTTTTTTCATACTAGGGTAAATCTACAGAAGCCGATTAACCTACAAACCCACACATCTTTGGGATGTGGGAGGAAACCGGAGCACCCAGAGGAAACCCACGCAGTCACAGAGAGAACGTGCAAACACCACGCACATACATACACCATCCGAGGTCAGGATCAAACCAGGGTCTCTGGTGCTGTGAGGCAGCAACTCTACTGCTGCGCCACCGTGCCAGCCCTAAAGGTGGGCCTAGTAATGTAGCATGTCAAAATATGATGTCAATCATATCACAAACCCACTGAAATAAATCTGTCATCAACTCATCCCCTCTCTAATTAACCCACATGGACCACCGCAGGTCACAATGGGATCATTAGTGCTGTATAAATGCACGTGGGTCTTCCATTCAGCTTCTTGCTCTGCCGAAGATATGTGTAACAAAATGTTTCAAGTTTTCAATTGACCCCCAATAGTTACTGGTAACCCCACCCCTTTGTTGACTTGGCCCCTGGAGAATAAGGACTTTGCCCTCAGCGAGACCAATGCACCCAGAGGTACAGAGCTCAGAACTGAAGGCAACACGGCTGCTGCAGTCTAAGCAACGTTCCATATAACTCTAAAGTGTTCATTTTTCTCATCGGTCGGCGGGACCCGGAGGGAGCCGGAGACATCGGGCGCTCGGAGTGGTGAAACTTAGAAAATAGGTGCAGGAGTAGGCCATTCGGCCCTTCGAGCCTGTACGCACCGCCATTCAATATGATCATGGCTGATCATCCAACTCAGTATCCTGTACCTGCCTTCTCTCCATACCCCCTGATCCCTTTAGCCACAAGGGCCACATCTAACTCCCTCTTAAATATAGCCAATGAACTGGCCTCAACTACCTTCTGTGGCAGAAAATTCCACAGATTCACCACTCTCTGTGTGAAAAAAACCCTTCTCATCTCGGTCCTAAAAGACATCCCCCTTATCCTTAAACTGTGACCCCTTGTTCTGGACTTCCCCAACATCGGGAACAATCTTCCCGCATCTAGCCTGTCCAACCCCTTAAGAATTTTGTAAGTTTCTATAAGATCCCCCCTCAATCTTCTAAATTCCAGCGAGTGCAAGCCGAGTCTATCCAGTCTTTCTTCATATGAAAGTCGGGGTAATGGTCCCCTAGCCGGGGTAATGGCCCCCTAGCCGGGGTAATGGCCCCCAGCACCCTTCAAGGTCGGCCACAGGAGGCGCCGCAGGTACACAAAGCTGGCCGGGTGAGGAGAGGAGAGGTGAGGGAACTGCTCCAGTAATCGAACGGGTGGGCCGGCCGGACTTTGAATAAAGGTGCCGAAAATGACAGCTCCCGCGTGGAAATACATGCAAACGTAATCTCACTGTGCAGTTGCACATGTGGCAAATTGAACTATTAAACGGGTTCAACGGTCTTTAGGTCAGCAAACAGGGAGACCTCAAACCGTTGTGGTAAATGCCCGCTGAGAACATCTTCCCTTCACTTCCTCCACCGACATGTCATCCCCAGTTTACAAACACCCGCCTTTACCTGCAGCTTGTACACATGCACAAAACTTGTTCACTGCTGAGGGGCTGTGAGCCAGTGCTTTTAACACTAGCTGTAATTTTGCCACATTGAGCACAGAATAACACATTCTGAATCTTACTCAGAAACATGGACCAGAGCCAGCAGCCGTGTCCTGCTTAAAATGATCAATAGCATTTTAAAACCTCATCGACAACAACGTTTTTTTGTAAGAACATCACGATTAGCCTGACATGGCTCACGCTCAATTTGTTAACATCGCTTCTATAATTAAGAATGGCAGATTCTTGATTTGATTTAAAATGTTTCCCCCGGGCGTTATTCCGAAGGGGCTAACCCCATCTCCTCAGGGATCTTCTGCTGTGTGGGGAGTCCCTATGCAGGTCCTCATTTTTGACCTGCAACATTTCGGGTGATGAACAGCTCTCAGCCACAGAACCATGCCCTAACCAGGCAAGACCTGTAAAACCTGTCAGCTCAACACAGCTGCCTTGCACCCATCACCCCACCCACCTCAGCACCCTTGCACCTATCACCCCACCCACCTCGGCACCCATCACCCCACCCACCTCAGCACCCATCACCCCACCCACTTCAGCACCCATCACCCCACCCACCTCAGCACCCATCACCCCACCCACACTCAGCACCCATCACCCCACCCACCCTCAGTACCCATCACCCACCCACCTCAGCACCCTTGCACCATCACCGCTCCCAGCACAGCACCCTTGCACCCTTCACCCCACCCACCTCGGCACCCATCACCCCACCCACCTCAGCACCCTTGCACCCATCACCCCACCCACCTCAGCACCCTTGCACCCATCACCCCACCCACCTCAGCACCCATCACCCCACCCACTTCAGCACCCATCACCCCACCCACCTCAGCACCCTTGCACCCATCACCCCCACCCACCTCAGCACCCATCACCCCACCCACTTCAGCACCCATCACCCCACCCACCTCAGCACCCATCACCCCACCCACCTCAGCACCCATCACCCCACCCACCTCAGCACCCTTGCACCCATCACCGCTCCAGCACAGCACCCTTGCACCCATCACCCCACCCACCTCGGCACCCATCACCCCACCCACCTCAGCACCCTTGCACCCATCACCCACCCACCTCAGCACCCTTGCACCCATCACCCCACCCACCTCAGCACCCATCACCCCACCCACCTCAGCACCCATCATCCCACCCAGCACAGCACCTATCACCCCTACCCACCTCAGCATCCTTGCACCCATTACCCCACCCACCTCAGCACCCTTGCATCCATCACCCACCCACCTCAGCACCCATCACCCCACCCACCTCAGCACCCGTGCACCCATCACTCCACCCACCTCAGCACCCTTCACCCATCACCCCACCCACCTCAGCACCCTTGCACCCATCACCCCACCCACCTCAGCACCCTTCACCATCACCCACCCACCTCAGCACCCATCACCCCACCCACCTCAGCACCCTTCACCCATCACTCCACCCACCTCAGCACCCTTCACCTATCACCCCACCCACCTCAGCACCCTTCACCCATCACCCCACCCACCTCGGCACCCATCACCCCACCCACCTCGGCACCCATCACCCCACCCACTTCAGCACCCATCACCCCACCCACCTCAGCACCCTTGCACCCATTCCACTGTGGAAGAAAATCCCTTTCCAGGATTGCAGAACATGACTGTTCCCCCCCTCCCCCCATCCCTGCCACTTCCCAATTACACCCAAGACACACAGCAATAATACACATTAATCATCATATAAAATATGAATAAATAAATAACAATAAGTAATATTAAATAACAAATAAATAACTTATAATAATAAATTACATAAATAATAAAAAATGTATCTAAATATAAATAATACAAATAAATATAAAATATATAAATAATAATAAATAGACGAGTAACATGAATAATATATATATATATAAATATAACTAAATAAATGTAACTAATACAAATAAATAAGTACTAAGCAGTGACGTACCCTCACGCCTTTCTCACCATTCGCTCCAGAAAATCCTGGGAATCCGATGGAACCCTGGAAGGAGAGAGAGAGAAAGAGAGAGAGAGAGAAAGAGAGAGAGAGAGAGAGAGAGAGGGAGGGAGGGGGAGGGAGAGAGAGAGAGAGAGAGAGAGAGAGAGAGAGAGAGAGAGAGAGAGAGGGAGGGAGGGAGAGAGAGAGAGAGAGAGAGAGAGAGAGAGAGTGAGGGAGGGAGGGAGAGAGAGAGAGAGAGAGAGAGAGAGAGAGAGAGAGAGAGAGAGAGAGAGAGAGAGAGAGAGAGAGAGAGAGAGAGAGAGAGAGAGAGAGAGAGAGAGAGAGAGAGAGAGAGAGGAGAGAGAGAGAGAGAGTGTGTGTGTTAAGGGTCAGGCAGCATCTCTGGAGAAAGTGGACAGGTGACGTTTCGGGTCAGGACTCTTCTTCAGACTGAGTAGTGGGGGGGGGGGGGGGGGGGGGGGGGGGGGGGGGGGGAGGTGGTTACTAGAAGCAAGAAAAGGCCAGGATAAATCTGGGCTGGGAACAGATGACCTCAGCAGTGTGATTGGCAGATAGCTTGAGTTTAGTTTACTTCAGAGTTAAAGTGCAGAAACAGGCCACTCGGCCCACCGAGTCGGTGCCGACCAGCAATCCCCATACACCGTACACGACCACTATCTTACACACTAGGGACAATTTACAACCTTTACCGAAGCCAATTACCTACAAACCTGTACGCCTTTGGAGTGGGAGGAAGCCGGAGCACCCGGAGAAAACCCACGCAGGTCACGGGGAGAACGTACAAACTCCGTACAGGCAGCACCCGTAGTCAGGATCGAATCCTGGGGTCTCTGGCGCTGTGAGGTGGCAACTCTACCGCTGTGCCACCGTGCTGCCTTATATGTCAACTATCGGCTAGGGATGGTGAGGTCCCAAGAGGGATAACGTGAGGGTAAGAAACAAAATGCCGGAGTAAATCAGCGGGCCAGGCAGCATCTCTGGGAAGAAGGAATGGGTGACGTTTCGGGTCGAGATACATCATTGTGGACAGTGGAACTGGTTAACCCACTTTCAGTGGAGTAAGGAGGGCAAAGGGGGGAGGGGAGTGTGGCTGTGGATAAGGCAAGCCCATTGACTTCACTTACCTTTGGACCCTGTCTTCCCGGATATCCCGGCAGTCCAGGAACTCCAAGCTTTCCCTTGGAGAAACAGAAGGAACAGGTTCATTGTCCATTTCCCCCTTAATCCCTCTTGCAGGACTTAGGAAAGAGAGTCCTATGAGGAGTGCTTTCGGGCATCAGGGAATGTTGTGGGATAATTCTTAACAGGAATTCATTGTGAAACCAAGGATTAAGTTGAACCATGGGTCCTGGAGATAGCGGCAAGGTTTGGATCGGTAGACTTTAGAGATACAGGGCTGAAACAAGCCCTTCGGCCCACACTGATCGCCCCGTATACTAGCACTATCCTACACACTAGGCACAGACTACAATTTTACCAAAGCCAATTAACCTACAAACCAGTATGATGTTGGAGGAAACTGGTACAACCTGGAGATGACCCACACAGTCACAGGGAGAACGTACAAACCCCTGTACAGGCAGTACCCATAGTCACAATAGAACCGGGCTCTCTGGCGCTGTAAGGCAGCAACTCTACCACTGCGTCACTGTACCAATCCTTCACTCACATCATGCACTCCTGTGTTCATCCTCTCTCTCTCTCTCTCTCTCTCTCTCTCTCTAGAGAGATGCGCCACTGTGCCGCCCCAACAGAGGGGAAGACACTGTACCTCACTGAGCCTGTTAATGCCCCCAACATTACATGAAGGGTGGGGCAATGACCATCCCCGAAAGGAAAGAGCTGAACTTCATGATTTGATACTCAATCTCAGTGGCCAGCGTCAGCATTTGAGGGACAATGTTTACCCACCAACACAATTAGACTTGCCACATGATGTTGTGGCCACAACAGCAAGCTAATGGTTGCATGTTCTGTGCCAAGTGACTCTGCCCAACTCACAAAGTCAATCAACAAGTGCAAGTCTGGCCTGTGCAGGAACGTACTTCTCTTGCCAGTGCACACTTGCCTGACCTGCAGGCCGCTTCCAGAACGTTCTGTTTGTACTCCAGGTTCCAGCATCTGCCATTTTTTGAGTTACATCTGCTGGACCCTGTCTCCGAAATACTGTATGTCCCATTAATGACACTCAAACAGAATTTTGGAAGCAGAGTACAAAAAAATATTGTTGCTCTTTAAACGTGTTATTAACTGGCTTCAACGACCTCCTCGCAGCTCGTTCCATATACCTACCACCCTATATGTGGTAAAAAAAAGTTGCCCCTCAAGTTCTTATGAAATCTTTTCCCCTCCTCACCTTAAACCTCTGATAGACAATAGGCAATAGGTTCAGGAGTAGGCCATTCGGCCCTTCATAGAAACATAGAAAACATAGAAAATAGGTGCAGGAGTAGGCCATTCGGCCCTTCGAGCCTGCACCGCCATTCAATATGATCATGGCTGATCATCCAGCTCAGTGGCCTGTACCTGCCTTCTCTCCATACCCCCTGATCCCTTCAGCAAAAAGGGCCACATCTAACTCCCTCTTAAATATAGCCAATGAACTGGCATCAACTACCTTCTGTGGCAGAGAATTCCACAGACTCACCACTCTCTGTGTGAAGAAATGTTTTCTCATCTCGGTCCTAAAAGACTTCCCCCTTATCCTTAAGCTGTGACCCCTGGTTCTGGACTCCCCCAACATCGGGAACAATCTTCCCGCATCTAGCCTCTCCAACCCCTTAAGAATTTTATATGTTTCTATAAGATCCCCCCTCAGTCTTCTAAATTCCAGCGAGTACAAGCCCAGTCTATCCAGTCTTTCCTCATTTGAAAGTCCCGCCATCCCAGGGATCAATCTGGTGAACCTTCTCTGTACTCCCTCTAAGGCAAGAACGTCTTTCCTCAGGTTAGGAGACCAAAACTACACACAATACTCCAGGTGCGGTCTCACCAAGGCCCTGTACAACTGCAGTAGAACCTCCCTGCTCCTAAACTCAAATCCTCTTGCTATGAATGCCAACATACCATTCGCTTTCTTCACTGCCTGCTGCACCTGCATGCTTGCTTTCAATGACTGGTGCACCATGACACCCAGGTCACGTTGCATCTCCCCTTCTCCCAATCGGTCACCATTCAGGTAATACTCTGCTTTCCTGTTCTTGCCGCCAGTGGATAACCTCACATTTATCCACATTATATTGCATCTGCCATGCATTTGTCCACTCGCCTAATCTATCCAAGTCACTCTGCAGCCTCCTAGCATCCTCCTCGCAGCTAACACTGCCACCCAGCTTCGTGTCATCTGCAAACTTAGAGATGTTGCATTCAATTCCCTCGTCCAAATCATTAATATACACTGTAAATAACTGGGGTCCCAGCACTGAGCCTTGCGGTACCCCACTAGTCACTGCCTGCCATTCCGAAAAGGACCCGTTTATTCCTACTCTTTGCTTCCTGTCTGCCAACCAATTTTCTATCCACCTCAACACTGAACCCTCAATACCGTGTGCTTTAAGTTTGTACACCAATCTCCTATGTGGGACCTTGTCGAAGGCCTTCTGAAAGTCCAGATATAACACATCGACTGGTTCTCCCTTATCCACTCTACTAGATACATCCTCGAAAAATTCTATAAGATTCGTCAGACATGATTTGCCTTTGGTAAATCCATGCTGACGTTGTCCGATGATTTCACCACTTTCCAAATTCGAGCCAGCACCACCATTCAATGTGATCATGGCTGATCATTCTCAATCAGTACCCCGTTCCTGCCTTCTCCCCATAACCCCTGACTCCGCTTTCCTTAAGAGCTCTATCCAGCTCTCTCTTGAATGCATTCAGAGAATTGGCCTCCACTGCCTTCTGAGGCAGAGAATTCCACAGATTCACAACTCTCTGACAGAAAAAAGTTTTTCCTCATCTCCATTCTAAATGGTCTACCCCTTATTCTTAAACTGTGGCCCCTGGTTCTGGACTCCCCCAATATTGGGAACATGTTTCCTGCCTCTAACGTGTCCAATCCCTTAATAATCTAATATGTTTCGATAAGATCCCCTCTCATCCTTCTAAATTCCAGTTTATACAAGCCCAGTCGCTCCAGTCTTTCAACATATGACAGTCCCGCCATTCCGGGAATTAACCGAGGTAAACCTACGCTGCACGCCCTCTTTGGTTCCTGATTCCCATACTCTCGCAGAAAGACTGCATTTACCCAGTCTATTCCTCTCATGATCTTACACTTCTCTGAGATCACCCCTCATTCTCCTGAGCTCCAAGGAATAAAGTCCTGGCCTGCTCAACCTCTCTCTATAACTCTGGCCCTCAGGCCCTGGTAAAATCCTTTGATTGTACAGCAGGCAAAACAAAGCTTTTCACTGCACCTTGGCACATGTGACAATAACAAACCCAACCCTTCAATGCCTGCCAAGGGACACCTGTCATAAAATTGTTCCATCCTACCTTCACCCATTCCCACCATGTCTTGAGTTTAGTTTAGAGATACAGCGCGGAAAACATGCCCTTCGGCCCACTGAGTCCGTGCTGACCAGTGACGCCCATTACACTAGGACATACTACATGCAACAGACAATTTACAGAAGCCAATTAACCTATAAACCCGTGCATCTTTGGAGTGTGGGAAAGAAACCGGGAGCACCCGGAGGAAACCCACGTGGGTCACGGGGAGAACGTACAAACTCTGGTACAGACAGCACCCGTAGTCAGGATCGAAGCCGGGTCTCTGGCGCTGTGAGGCAACAACTCTACCGCTGCCCAACCCCTCACCGAGGCCGCCCCTCAGCTGTCTACCATCCTCTGGAAACATTCACACTCCTTCCTTCAAAGATCCTATTCGGAAAGTTGCAGATGTTGGTGTCGCTCACCGAGCCGCCCTCAGCTGTCTACCATCCTCTGGAAACATTCACACTCCTTCCTTCAAAGATCCTATTCGGAAAGTTGCAGATGTTGGTGTCGCTTCTCCCTGGTACTGGGCTACTGAACCACCGGATAAGTCTGGGCAAAGTGCCCTTGGTCACTGTTGGCCAAACTATTCTGCAGCCAGTCTGGAAAAAGTTGAGTTGTGAAATGATTGTGCAAACGATGAGTGTTGATCAAATGTCAACGCCCTGTGGTCTGGGAACCCCATCATCATCTGATACCTTTTCACCAGCTGGCCCTCCTGGGCCTGGATCTCCAGAAGGTCCAACACGACCTTTGGGACCTTCGGGGCCATCTTCTCCCCTGGGGCCCGCGGGACCGAGCTCGCCCTGTTAGATAAACACAGCAGCGATCAGTCAACCAGAAATCAAACAGAGCGGCAAAGAACCGACATCTTCCAACATCTTGGATTTTTAATTCATTGTTGGCGATTGGGAACTTGACTGAGAACCAGGTTAGTTTAGTTTAGAGATGCAGCGCTGAAACAGGCCCTTCGGCCCACCGAGTCTGCACCGACCAGCGATCTCCTTATTCTAGCACCAGGGACTATTTACAATTTTAACCAAGCCAATTCATCAGCAAACCTGTAGGTCTTTGGAGTGTGGGAAGAAAACCGGAGCGCCCGGGGAAATCCCACGAGGTCATGGGGAGAACGTACAAACTCCATGCAGACAGGAGCGGACCCGGGTCCCTGGCGGTGTAAGACAGCAACTCTACCGCTGCGCCACCGTGCCGCACCAAGGTTCCTCTTTGAGCATGGTCCTTTGTGGACCAGTTTGCTTGTACAATATGTGGCATCATTTGGAGGCAGGTTTAGTCAGACTAAGGAGAGATACTAAGGGATGATGGAATACACATAGTCCATACCAATTAACATTCCTGAAAGGCCACGAACAGACTCGCGGCGCCAGAGCGATCCCTAAGGGCCATTTCATGGACGAAGGAATGAGCTGAGGGTGTGGAAATCAATGACCTACAGGCACAGGAGCCAAGGACAGGCTCAGGAAACAACAGCAGTGAAATTTTCCCGAGGAAAATAGATGGATGCACCCACAACCACAGCAGAGCGAGAGAGACGGGGAAAGGGAGAGTGGCGACACAAGTGAAGGGAGGGACATAAAGAGAAAGAGAAGGTTAATTACCGACGGAGAGAACGAGAGCAGTCGCAGAGAAATAGATGGACATGAAAAACAGTACCAGAGAAACACAAAGACTGCATCTGACAGGGAAGTAGACAATCACGCAGAGAAGGATGATCAGTCACACACGGCAGTCACAGAGACAGTCATACACACACACACACAGACCGTCACACACACACACAGATTGTTACACAAGAGTCACACATAGAGACAGTCACACAGATACTGTGACAGAGAGACAGAGATAGATAGAGAGAGAGAGAGAGAGAGAGAGAATCACACAGAGACTGACAGAGAGAGACAGAGAAAGAGACAGAGACAGAGACAGGGAGAATCGCACAGACAGTCACACACCGAGACTGTGAGAGAGAGAGAGAGAGAGAGAGAGAGAGAATCGCACAGAGAGCCAGTCACACACACAGACAGAGAGAGACAATGTGCAGATGCGTTCAGCAGCATCAAGGCTGGCAGACCATCTGAGCCAGGCCCAGCACCAACATGCAACAGAATGGGTCGCTGCCCTCCGAACTCGGCTCTGCGACCTTCTCCACAGAAGCTCTCTCTCCTGCCTGTTTTATTTCACAGTGAAAAAGTCTTTGATGCAATAAATAAGATGCTTCCCCCACGACAGGATGCTGCTGATTGTACAGGAGCGACAGGTGATTCAGGTGAGAAGTAAGACGTTATGCACACGGTGAGTGATTGTGTCTCACACTCACACACACACGGTGACTGTGTCCCACACCCACACACACGGTGACTGTGTCCCACACCCACACACACACGGTGACTGTGTCCCACACCCACACACACGGTGACTGTGTCCCACACCCACACACACGGTGACTGTGTCCCACACCCACACACACACGGTGACTGTGTCCCACACCCACACACACGGTGACTGTGTCCCACACCCACACACACGGTGACTGTGCCTCACACACACACACACAAACGGTGCGTGACTGTGCCTGAAAGGGCAGTGGAAGCAGATTCAATAATAACTTCGAAGATGGAAATGGATGTAGACTGTGAAAGAAATAACCGCGAGAGGTGTGAGGAGGAGCAGGGGAGTGGTGCTGTTTACAGGCATCAAGACACCATTGGTCATGTTTCTGTGCAGACGTGCAGCGTCGGATTGTGTTACTCACTCGGTCGCCCTTTATTCCCATGTCCCCTTGAAACCTGGAAATCCGTCTTCACCCTGTTAAAGCAGAGGGGCCGGGGTTAACACATCCTCATTACTGACACGTCAATGACGTACACCTCTGAACCCACACGCACACACACCATACACACACACCATACACACACACCATACACACACACCATACACACACACCATACACTCACCATACACACACCATACACACACACCATACACACACACCACGCACACACACCACGCACACACCATACACACACACCATACACACACACACCATACACACACACCATACACACACACCATACACTCACACCATACACACACACCATACACTCACCATACACACACACACCATACACACACACACCATACACACACACACCATACACACACCATACACACACACACACACCACACACACACCATACACACACACCATACACACACCATACACACACACACACCATACACACACCACGCACACACACACACACCATACACACACCACGCACACACACACACACACCACGCACACACACCATACACACACCATACGCACACACCATACACACACCATACACACACACCACGCACACACACCACACACACACCATACACACACACCATACACACACCATACACACACACACCATGCACACACCACACACACACCATACACACACACACAACGCACACACTCACTCACACCATGCACACACACACCACGCACACACAAATACACTCACATACCATGTACACACAAACACATTCACATACCACGTACACACAAATACACACACACAACCAAGTACACATAAATACACACTCACTCACACACACCACACACACACAAACATTCACGCAAGCACTGACACACACCAAGTATACACAAACACACACATGCACTCACACACACCATGCACAAACATTCCGACCACACGTACCCAACGCAAACACGTACCCACATCCTCTACCCTGTTTAGCACCATCTCCCATGGGTCTATTCTCTGACATCCTCATTCTTCCCACCACACCCATCTTATCTGAATTGGAATAATCCTACGCAGTTAAATGTCTGTTCTGCAAGTTTATAGCACAAACCCACAGAGGGCACGTTCTGGAGGGCTCCCCTGTCTGGGGCCTGGGTGAAGACAGCCCTCTTGAGGGGGAACACCTGGAGACTTTCACTGTCAGCCTCGCATGTGGAGACTGGGCTGCCAGCCAGATGTTTCAGGAGAGTGGGAGGGACAACAGGCATCAAACATCTGGAAAGAGCTTGGTAATATTCAGAGGGCAGAGGCAGATGTGTCTGACTCCGTGATCCAGTGGTGTTTGGAGAGTATTTAGCATGGTTTCCTGGGATGTTCTCCAGGGATGCTGCCTGACCCGCTGAGTTACTCACTTTATGCCTTTATTTTGTAGTTTCTTGTTTCCACATGTTGCGTGGTTCATACGTTCTAGGTGCAGAATTAGGCCATTCGGCCCATCATGTCTACTCCACTATTCAGTCATGGCTGATCTATCTTTCCCTCTCAACCCCATTCTCCTGCCTTCTTCCCTTAACCCCCGACACCCGGACTAATGGTTTAAATCAGCGGGTCAGGCAGCGTCTCTGGAGAAAAGGAATAGATGACGTTTCGGGTCGAGATCCTTCATCAGACTCAAGCCTGAAGAAGGGTCTCGACCTGAAATGTCACCCATTCCTTTTCTCCAGAGATGCTGGCTGACCCGCTGAGTTACTCCAGCTTTGTCTGTGTCTTTCTTTGGTTTTAACCAGCGTCTGCAGTTCCTCCGTACGCCCACGCTAATGGTTTCCCCTCCAACCTGAACCAGTGACTCTGTTCCTTACCTTCTCACCTTTGTGTCCCAGCAGACCACGGATACCGTCGGCACCCTGAAACAGGAACAGATCATAACTGCCCACTCTGCACTGAGGGCCGGGAACGAGAGCGAGCAAGACCCTGCAGACCAGGGATCGGGGAAGGAGGGGGAGCGTGGGAACTGGAGAACCCCCCCCAATATCTCCTCCTTACCTCCGCTCCTCTCTGCTCCGCCCAGCAACCATGCTGAGGACGTTCCATCAACATGCAGCGCAGACTCCACGTTGAATAGTATTTGTGGCATTTAAACTTTGTAACGTAGACCTTTCTCTGTGTTCCCTTGACCTCTCCTCACTGACATGTGTCACCTCTAATCGTTACATTCTTCATCAATCCTTCTCTAATTTATTTCTAGGCCCAGTTATGACCAAGCTTACTGAGAGTCAGTGTGTGTGTGGGGCCAGTACTCTACTGAGGGTCAGTGTGTGTGGGGCCCGTACCCCAGTGAGGGTCAGTGTGTGTGTGTGGGGCCCATACCCCAGTGAGGGTCAGTGTGTGTGTGTGGGGCCCGTACCCCAGTGAGGGTCAGTGTGTGTGTGGGGCCCGTACCCCAGTGAGGGTCAGTGTGTGTGTGTGTGTGGGGCCAGTACTCTACTGAGGGTCAGTGTGTGTGGGGCCCGTACCCCAGTGAGGGTCAGTGTGTGTGTGTGTGTGTGGGGGGGGGGTTCGTACCACAGTGAGGGTCAGTGTGTGTGTGTGGGGCCCGTACCCCAGTGAGGGTCAGTGTGTGTGTGTGGGGCCCGTACCCCAGTGAGGGTCAGTGTGTGTGTGTGTGTGTGTGTGTGGGGCCAGTACTCTACTGAGGGTCAGTGTGTGTGGGGCCCGTACCCCAGTGAGGGTCAGTGTGTGTGTGGGGCCCGTACCCCAGTGAGGGTCAGTGTGTGTGTGTGTGTGTGTGTGGGGCCCGTACCCCAGTGAGGGTCAGTGTGACCCATGGAGAGTCGGGGTCTGCTCTGTGCATTGATGGTCCTCACTTGGGTGCAGATGGATCGGAGGACTTACCTTGATGCCCCGGGGACCGGGGTAACCGATGGGACCTTGTGGCCCTGCTGACCCTGAAGAGACAGAAGGTAAAACGTCAGCAGATCTGCAGTCGACATTTGAGAAATCCAAACTCTCCAACAAGTGGGGCTGAAGAACAGATTCTCCAACCAGAGGCAATGCAACTTGAAACTGGGGGCAAGACGGGTGTCAAGGAGGAGGGGGGCACTAAGAAAGGAGGGAGGCCTGGCGTGGGTGGGGGGGGGGGGGGAAGGGGGGGAGGTGAGGGTGCCAAGGGTGAAGGGTGGTAGGTGACAGGCAGGCTGCTCGGTGAACTTTAGTCAGAGGGTGGTGAGTCTGTGGAACTCATTGCCACAGAGGGCTGTGGAGACCAAGTCAGTGGACATTTTTAAGGCAGAGATAGTCAGATTCTTGATCAGAATGGGTGGTCAGGGGTTATGGGGAGAAGGCAGGAGATCAAATTAGGAGGCAGAGATCAGCCACGATTGAATGGCGGAGTAGACTCGATGGGCCGAATGGCCTAATTCTACTCCTGGAACTCGTGAACTTTCGTGTCGCCGCCAAAAGGTGGCAACACTGCCCGGGTGAAGTCTGCGACACCATTTTTACCGTGTTTTATGCAAAATCCAAGCATTTTGCTGTTTCTAGGTACATGTGACAATAACGTATAGGAAAAGAAACTCCAGATGCTGGTTTAAATCAAAGGCAGACACAAAATGCTGGAGTAACTCGGCGGGTCAGGCAGCGTCTTGGGAGAGAAGGAACGGGTGACGTTTTGGGTCGAGACCCTTCACTGAGAAGGTCCAGTGTGGGTCCGCACAGCCATGGTGGCCGGGTCACTCCATTTGAGGGTTACATGGAAGGTTTGGGCCTTCACCAACGAATCCGTGAAGGTTGGAGATATTCCCGCAGGTGTTTGTCACCCAGCTTCCCTCCGCACTGCCCCCCTGGCAAGGATGGCAGTGCCAATGTCAGAGACAGGCCGGTGTATTCACTGGAATTTAGAAGGCTGAGAGGGGATCTTAGAGAAACATATAACATTCTTAAAAGGATTGGACAGGCTAGAGTGTCCAGAATCGGGGGTCACAAATTAAAATATAAGGGATAGGCCATTTAGGACTGAGATGAGGAAAAACGTCTTCACCCAGAGAGTTGTGAATGTGTGGGATTCTCTGCCACAGAAGGCAGCGAAGGCCAATTCACTGGATGTTTTCAAGAGGGAGTTGGAGTTAGCTCTGAGGGATAAAGGAATCAAGGGACATGGGGGAAAAGCAGGAATTTTGGATGCTCAGCCCATGATCATATTGAATGGCGGTGCTGGCTCGAAGGACCAAATGGCCTACTCCTGCACCTATCTTTCTATGTTTCCGTGTTTCTACATGGGGTGGGCATTGGATGGTGCAGCTTACGTGGCAGGCCGATGGCGAAAGGGGACAGGCCACGAATATGCAGGGAATGTGCGTTGGGCAGGGAGTCAACGTATGTGGGGAAATGGCTCCATTTTAGTTTAGAGATACAGCGCGGAAACAGGCCCTTCGGCCCACCGAGTCCGCCCCGCATATTAATACTATCCAACACACATTAGGGACAATTTACACTTATTCCAGGCCAATTAACCTACGAACCTGTACGATTTGGGAGTCTGGGAGGAAACCGAAGATCTCGGAGAAAACCCGTGCGGTCACGGGGAGAACGTACAAAGTCCGTACAGACAGCAACTGTAGTCGGGTTCGAACCCGGGTCTCCGGCGCTGTAAGCGCTGTAAGGCAGCAACTCTACCGCTGCGCCACCGTGCCGCCCATCTCTGGACTTCAGGGAATTGTGAGCAGTTTTTGGACCACATATCTGAGGAAGGATGTGCTGTCGTTGGAGAGGGGTCCAAAAGAGGTTTACAAGAATGATCCTAGGGATGATTGGGTAAACGTAAGAGGAGCATTTGATGGCACTGGGCCTGTACTCACTGGAGTTTGGAAGGATGAGGGGGGGGGGGGGACCTCATTGAAACTTACCGAGCAGGGGAAAGGCCTGAATAGTGTGGATGTGGAGAGGATGTTAGTGCGGTCACAGTTTAAGGATAAGGGGGAAGTCTTTTAGGACCAAGATGATAACGTTTTTTTTCACACAGAGTGGTGAATCTGTGGAATTCTCTGCCACAGAAGGTAGTTGAGGCCAGTTCATTGGCTATATTTAAGAGGGAGTTAGATGTGGCCCTTGTGGCTAAAGGGATCAGGGGGTATGGAGAGAAGGCAGGTACAGGATACTGAGTTGGATGATCAGCCATGATCATATTGAATGGCAGTGCAGGCTCGAAGGGCCGAATGGCCTACTCCTGCACCTATTTTCTATGTTTCTATGATGCTTCCACTAGTGGGAGAGTCGAGGACCAGAGGCCACAGCCTCAGAATGAAAAGACGTTCCTTTCGGAAGGAGATGAGGTGGAATTTCTTCAGTCAGATTGTCGTGAATCTGTGGAATTCATTGCCACAGACGACTGTGGAGGCCAAGTCAATAGGCGGAGATTGACAGATTCTAGATTGATACGGTTGTCAGGGGTTACGGGGGAGAAGGCAGGAGAATGGGGTTTGGGAGGGAAAGGAAGATCAGCCACGACTGAATGGTGGAGTAGACCTCGATGGGCCGAATGGCCTAATTCTGCTACTAGAAATTACGAACAGAGGACAGGGCAAGGCGGCTGAAGTCATAGATTTAGACGTGTGGTCCCGGGACACAGCGGAGGGGGGGGGGGGGGGGGGGGGGGGGGGAGGGGTGCTGGCGCGCTCTTGGAGCCTCTAAAGGTGCTCAGTAATGATCACTTAGAGACCAGGGGTGGTGGGACTCACCGGGTTTCCTTTCTCTCCAGAGGGACCCTCCTTGCCTGGGTGGCCCTGTGGACAAGAGGAACGATGTTATCACACAGAATCTGCTAAACTCCTTGGACAGGAGCCTGGTTCCCCCCCCCTCTCTCTCCACACTGACCAGAACCGGCTAACTACCTCCAACGGCCGATACTGCTCTCCCCACCTCCCCCTGGCACGACCCTGATGCCCCTCCCCCACCCCTCCCAACCCCTGCTAGGGTTGCCAACTGTCCCTTATTACCCGGGACATGTTTTGGGCTAAGTTAGTTTGTCCCGTACGGGACCGCCCTTGTCCCGTATTAGTAGGGTTGCCAACTTCCCCACTCCCAAATAAGGGACAAAGGGTGGCAGCCACCATGGGTGGAGTGGGAGCACATGGCCGCTGGCCTGGGGTGAGGTCACGTGGGGGCGCGGGGGCGGTGACGTCACCTTGTCACGTATTTGGGAGAGTGGGGAAGTTGGCAACCCTACCCCCCCACTGACTCCAGTGGTACACCCCCCCCCTCACCCACCCCACTGGCACACTCTCTACCCCCTGTGGAACAACTCTCCTCTCTGTGCCCAGCACCAACACCCCCCCTTAATAGAACAACATCTGGTAGAGGGGTTCCCCTCTCAAGGAACAACACCCCCCACCCCCCCCCACCACGGCAAAACTCCCATCTGGCAAATCTCCCCCAGGCAGAAGTATCCAGTTCCCCAGCAGTATCCAGTTCCCAGCACCAATCCCCCCCCCCCCCCGCCCAATTAGACTGAACCCCCCCCCATTTTCACCCCCCAACCCCATCAAGCAGACGGTTCCCCCCTCCCAGAACAATTCCTCACTCCCCCTTCATGGACTAGCACCATCTTCCACCCTCTCACTCCTCCACTCCCTCCCCATCGGACAAAACTCCTCCCCCCTCGCAGAACCACCCCCACCCCCCTCTGTAGACCAACGCCATCTTCCACCGCCCTCCCCCTCATCTGGCAGAACTCTCCCCCCTCCCAGAACAACTCAACTCTCCCCCCACCCCTCCATGGACCAGAACGATCTTCCATCCCTCTCCCCCTCTCCACCCCCATCAGGCAGATCTCTTCCCCCCTCCCAGAACACCAACCACCCCACGTGGACCAGCACCCATCTGCCACCCCCCCCACCCCCACCCCCCATCAGACAGAACTCCCCTCTCCCAGAACAACTCTCCCCCCTCTCATCAGACAGAACGATTCCCTCTCCGTTGACCAGCACCTTCTTCCATCCCCCCCCCCCCGCCCACCCCTCCTCCCCCATTAGACAAAACTCTCCCCCCCTCCTTCCAAGAATACCCCACCCCCTCCCCCCCCATTAGGTAAAACTCTTTCCCCCCCCACTCTAGAACACCTCCCCCATCCCAACATGGACCAGAATGATCTCCCTCTCCCCCCTCCCCATCCCCCCCACACCACACACCACCCCCGCCACCCCCCTCCCCCACATTAGGTAAACTCTCCCCCCCCCCTACTAGAACACCCCACCCCCTGCCACCCCCTCCCCCCCATTAGGTAAAACTCTTCCCCCCCCACCCGAGAACACCTCCCCATCCCAATGTGGACCAGAATGAATCTCCCTCTCCCCCTCCCCATCCCCCCCACACCACACACCACCCCGCCACCCCCTCCCCCACATTAGGTAAACTCTTCCCCCCCCCTACTAGAACACCCCACCCCCTGCCACCCCCCTCCCCCCCCATTAGGTAAAACTCTTCCCCCCCCTTCCTGAATACCCCACCCCCCTCCCCCCATTAGGTAAAACTCTCCCCCCCCCACTCTAGAACACCTCCCCATCCCAACATGGACCAGAATGATCTCCCTCTCCATCCCCCCCACACCACACCCCACCCCCCGCCACCCCTCTCCCCCGCCTTAGGTAAAACTTTTCCCCCCCCACCCTAGAATACCTCCCCCATCCCAACGTGGACCAGAATGATCTCCCTCTCCCCCATCCCCATCCCCATCCCCATCCCCCCCACACCCCACCCCCCACATCTCCCCCCGATGGCAGAGCTCTGAGCCTGGGCTGTGGTGGGCACTCACCGGGGGTCCGTCTGCTCCGGGGACTCCGGGGAGACCGGGTTTTTCCCGTCGGACCCTGCGGGTTGAAGAGGACGAGGTTCAGCGTGAGTTCAAAGACAAACCCGACAAGGGGGCGACTAACGGAGGCGCGGTGGGGCGGGTTTCAACCAACGCCGGCTGGGCGACGGCGGGACTGACTTACGCTTGTTCCTGGTGGTCCAATGGCACCTTGTGGCCCCGAGAGACCCTGGTAAATGTCAAAGAAACATCGACAGGTTAAAGACGAAGCTCAGAGCACGGACTATGATGCATCCTGCAGTTTGCAGTTGCTGGTGACAGAGTGCAGGCGTGTAGGATAGTTACGGGTGGTGGAGGAGGAGGAGGTGGGGTGAGGGGACTGTGGGGGGCGGGGGGGCGAGGGGAGATGGTGGGCGAGAGGGACAAGGCAGTGGTACATCAGGGAGGAAATAGGGAAGGATGAATGTTGAGGAAGGGAACTGCAGGAGGGACGATGGGGGAGGGGGGGGGGGGGGGGTGGAGGGTAGGAGGGGGGGCCTGAATGAGGGTGGCGGGAGGGAGGGAGGGATGGCAGATGGAAAACAGCCGGCATGAAAGGGGAGGAGAGAGGAGTTGGGGAGATCAGTAGAAGGAGAGGGTGAGGGAGTGGGGTGGCGAGAGAGATAAGGCATGGAAGGAGAGGATAGATGGGAAGTGGGAAGGAGAGGGGTTGCGGGAATGGCTTAGGGAGGTGAGCAGGGTGAGGGAGGGGTGGTGAGGGTGAAGGGGGAGAGGGCGGGGAGGGTTGGGGGTGAGGGTGGGGAGGGTTGGGGGTGAGGGTGGGGTGTGGGTGGCAGGGTGAGGGTGAAGGGGGAGAGGGCGGGGAGGGTTGGGGGTGAGGGTGGGTTGTGGATAGCAGGGTGAGGGAGGGGTGGTGAGGGTGAAGGGGGAGAGGGCGGGGAGGGTTGGGGGTGAGGGTGGGGAGGGTTGGGGGTGAGGGTGGGTGGGTTGGGGGTGAGGGTGAGGGTGAAGGGGGAGAGGGCGGGGAGGGTTGGGGGTGAGGGTGGGTGGGTTGGGGGTGAGGGTGGGAGGGTTGGGGGTGAGGGTGGGTGGGTTGGGGGTGAGGGTGGGGTGTGGATAGCAGGGTGAGGGAGGGGTGGTGAGGGTGAAGGGGGAGAGGGCGGGGAGGGTTGGGGGTGAGGGTGGGGTGTGGGTGGCAGGGTGAGGGTGAAGGGGGAGAGGGCGGGGAGGGTTGGGGGTGAGGGAGGGGTGTGGGTGGCAGGGTGAGGGAAGGGGTGGTGAGGGTGAAGGGGGTGAGGGTGGGGTGTGGATAGCAGGGTGAGGGAGGGGTGGTGAGGGTGAAGGGGGAGAGGGCGGGGAGGGTTGGGGGTGAGGGTGGGGAGGGTTGGGGGTGAGGGAGGGGTGGTGAGGGTGAAGGGGGAGAGGGCGGGGAGGGTTGGGGGTGAGGGTGGGGAGGGTTGGGGGTGAGGGTGGGGAGGGCTGGGGGTGAGGGAGGGGTGGTGAGGGTGAAGGGGGAGAGGGCGGGGAGAGTTGGGGGTGAGGGTGGGGTGTGGGTAGCAGGGTGAGGGAGGGGTGGTGAGGGTGAAGGGGGTGAGGGTGGGAGTTGGGGGGGTGTAAGGAGGGGTGGTGAGGGTGAAGGGGGCTAGAGTGGGGAGGGTTGGGGGTGAGGGTGGGAGTTGGGGGCGTGTGAGGAGGGGTGGTGAGGGTAGGGAGTGGAGGCCGGGCGGATGAGGGCAGGAGGGGGAGGTGGGTGAGGGTGGCTGTGGGGGTGAGGGGGGGAGGAAAGGCTGAGGGAGATGGGTGAGGATGAGGGTGGAAGGTGGGAAGATGAGGGCAGGGGAGTGAGGATGGGAGGGTGAGGGTGGGAGGTGGGTAGTGTAGAGCCAGGCACGGTGAAGCTGGTGGTGGTGGGGGTGGGGGAGGCGCAGGTTACCTGGGCACCAGGGTTGCCTTGCTGTCCAGGAGGCCCAGGTTCACCTTGAGGACCCTAGAAACAAGAGGAGATTGGTGACACATTGAACCATAGAGCAGGGCAGGCTGAGACTGAGACCGTGACTGCCCAGAGTCACTACCAAAGATACTAGAGGAGCAAGATGAACCATTCCATAGACATCGCCTATACTGAAGTGCAGTACGCAAAGGAGCGGAACATCCGCCATTTTAGTAAGCAAAACCCGCCTCTCGCAGTGTAATCAGTGTTGTGGGGGAACAGTATGTGTGATGATACCATTAAAATGCAGAATATATCTCATCTATCAACTCACAGAATTTTGTTATTTTTCTTTTGAAATGTTTCTGCAAGTTTCCGCCTACTAAAATGGCGGCGTGTGGACGAGTGGTCCATCTTGCACCTCTAGTATCTTTGGTCACTACAAGGTGCACTGAGCCCAACTCCCAGCACAGGGTCAAACCAGAAAGGTGGGTCGGGGGGGGGATTATCATCGCCTCTGCCACACCTGTACACACACACACACACACACAATTATTCACTTGCACAAAACATCTCCCCCACACACAACATAGTCATCTTTGGGGTGGCACAGTGCCAGAGACTCGGGTACTAGCCTGACCACGGGTGCCATTCCTAGAGTTCTTAAGTTATTGCTATGACCGCGTGGGTTTTCTCCGGGGGCTCCGGTTTCCTCCCACATCGGAGAGACATGCAGTTTTAGAGGCTAATTGGCTTCGGTAAAATTGTAAATCATCCCTAGTGTGTGTAGGACAGTGCTAGTGTATGGGGCATCGCTGGTCGGCGGGGATACGCTGGGCTGTATCTCTGAAGTCTACAGCTGGCCCCTGTTGAACTACGCGGGCTGGTGATGGGTGAGAGGGTGGGGAAAGGATCAGTCCTCCCAGGGTGGGTTCCACAAAGCAAAGAGTCCACTGCCAGTATCCGACGTCAGGACCTACCTGACTTCCCTTGGGACCGTTGTGGCCATCCATCCCTGTTATTCCCTGGAAAGCAAGCAACAGGCAGGTTAGTTAACAAAGTACCTCGGGCGTCTGATCAAAGCCCAGGAAATCTTGGCGCCTACACCAGTTTGCTAAGGACACAGAGGGAGCTGCTAACAATTGGCCGGACACATGAGGAATAATGCCGGGGATCTGGAAGACTGCAGGAATGATCGTGTTTACATATGATGAGCGTTTGACGCGCTGGAGTTTAGAAGGATGAGGGGGGGAGACCTCATTGAAACTTACCAAATAGTGAGCGGCCTGGATAGCGTGGATGTGGAGAGGATGTTTCCACTGGTGGGAGAGTCTAGGACCAGAGGCCACAGCCTCAGAATAAAAGGACGCACCTTTATAAAGGAGATGAGGAGGAATTTCTTCAATCAGAGGGTGGTGAATCTGTGGAATTCATTGGCACTGAAGGCTGTGGAGGCCGCCAAGTTGATGGATATTTGATTAATCTTTGATTAGTGCGGGTGTCAAGGGTTATGGGGAGAAGGCAGCAGAATGGGGCTGAGAGGGAGAGATAGATCAGCCGTGATTGAATGGCAGAGTAGACTTGAGTGGCCAAATGGCCTAATTCTGCTCCTTTAACATAAACTTATGAAGCAGAAACCAATCACTGAACAAAACAGAAAGCTCAACCTACAGAATTCCAGGCAGTCACCTTGGTGAGGAAGCTTTTGGAAACAGCCGTCTCACCAAGCTAACTGCCTGGCAACCTGGAAGAAAATCGTCAGCCTTCTGTGCAAGGTGAGAGAGCATGGATATGTTAAAGACACAATATGTCTGAACAAGAAATTAAACACCAAGTGGTGGAAATCTGAAATAAAAACAGAGCTGCCGGAAGAACTCAGCCAGTTGAGCAGCATCTGTGGAGGGGAAAACCGGCCAACATTTCAGGTTGAAAACCCTTCATCAGAACTGAGAGCTGAACAGGTTCTCACCTCAGAGGGGGGGGGGGGGGGGGGGGGGGGACAGAGATTTATTGCTGGGGTGAAGTAAGGAAAATCAGAGCAAGAATGGGACAGTGGTAGTTAAAATAAAGAAAAGGTTTACCGGGATAGAGGCCAAACCCGTGCAAATGGAACTAGGACATCTTGATCTGCATGGGCCAGTTGGGCCGAAGGGCCTGTATACATGCTGTATGATTCTAAGGTGACTGAGTTTATCAAACGGGTGGGTGAAGCAGCGTGGATGACACCGGGTAAGTGGAGCCTATAACGGGTGCTTATAAAAATAATCGGCCGTTTTGCCAATCTGAAGCTCAGGGGAATGAAAGAAGAGTGGTGGCACGGTGGTGCAACGGTAGAGTTGCTGCCTTACAGCAAATGCAGCGCCGGAGACTCAGGTTCGATCCTGACTACGGGCGCCGTCTGGACGGAGTTTGTACGTTCTCCCCGTGACCTGCGTGGGTTTTCTCCGAGATCTTCGGTTTCCTCCCACACTCCAAAGACGTGCAGGTTTGTAGGTTAATTGGCTGGGCAAATGTAAAAATTGTCCCTAGTGTGTGTAGGATAGTGCTAATGTGCGGGGATCGCTGGGTGGCGCGGACCCGGTGGGCCGAAGGGCCTGTTTCTGCACTGTATCTCTAAATCTAAAAAAAAAAATCTAAAGTGCAGTTGAAAGCAGGGAAGTGGGCGGTGACACCCATTGTGCTAGGAGGGGTGTGGAGAGACTGAGCAAGCTAAATGGTCCAATGTAACAAAGGCGTGGATAGTGAGAGGTTCGAGGGGTTTGTAAACACACGTTGGCCCACATTAAACCACGGTAATGCAACGGCCTTTGAAGGAAATGCGACCGAGGGCTTCATTAACGGAAGCAAAAGTGTAAAAGCCAAACCTTTAAAAACACTAATTGGTCTCAGGTCGGTTGCAGAAACAAGGAACTGCAGATGTTGGCGTTACAAAAAAAGACACCAGTATAGACACAAGTGCTGGAGTAATTCAGCGGGTCAGGCTGTATCTCTGGAGAGAAGGAATAGGTGACGATTCGGGTTGGGACCCATCTTCAAACTGGAAGACCGTAGAAACGTCACTCATCCTTTTTTCCTCCAGAGATGCTGCCTGATCCGCTGAGTATCATATCATATCATATCATATATATACAGCCGGAAACAGGCCTTTTCGGCCCTCCAAGTCCGTGCCGCCCAGTGATCCCCGTACATTAACACTATCCTACACCCACTAGAGACAATTTTTTTTAACATTTACCCAGCCAATTAACCTACATACACCTGTACGTCTTTGGAGTGTGGGAGGAAACCGAAGATCTCGGAGAAAACCCACGCAGGTCACGGGGAGAACGTACAAACTCCTTACAGTGCAGCACCCGTAGTCAGGATCGAACCTGAGTCTCCGGCGCTGCATTCGCTGTAAAGCAGCAACTCTACCGCTGCGCTACCGTGCCGCACTACAACACTTTGTGTCTATCTTCGGTATACACCAGCATCTGCAGTTCCTATCTACACAGTAACTTAGCGGGTCAGGCAGCTTCTCTGGAGGACATGGATAGGTGACGTTTCGGGTCAAGACTTGCACTTTGGGTCAGCATCTTGTGGGTTTTTTCAGCTGGATTGTGTTTAATTCTGGGCAACCCAGGACAGGAAGGATGAGAAGGCTTTGCAGGGAGAACTGAAGAGGTTTATAAGAACTGGTTCCAGAATCGAGTGATCGCATCCATGTGGACAGCTTGGAGCACCTGGGATTATTTGGATTGGTTTTATTAGAGCGGAGAAGGACCAGCCTTGAGAGGTTGCGTAAAATCATGATGGATTTAATAACGTAAATGCAGAAGCTGGGAATCGGGGGGTGATTTGAGGTGAACGGCAAAAAGTACCGGGGAAACACGAGGTGCAACTCTGTTACTAACGATTGAAACACAAAGTGCTGGAGGAAAGCTGGCAGCGTCTGGCCTCCTGAGTCATTCCAGCCCTCACGGTTTTTGCTCAGGATTCCCGCATCTGCAGTTGCATGTGTTTCCGTTCATGTGATGAGTGACTCGGGTTTGTGAAGCTTTGCCTGAGAGCGGAGATTGGATGGGGGCTTGAGGGAAAGATAATGAGGAGGGAGACAGGGAGAGGAGCAGAGCCTAAGGTAGACACACAGCGGGTCAGCGCAGTAACTCAGCGGGTCAAGGAATAGGTGACGTTTCGGGTCCAGACCCTTCTTTAGTTCTGAAGAAGGGTCTCGACCCGAAACATCACCTATTCCTTTTCTACAGAGATGCCTTCTGACCCGCTGAGTTACTCCAGCGTTTTGTGTGTAACTTCGGTTTAAACCAGCATCTGTAGTTCCTTCCTACACAGAGGAGCTGAGCCTGCTGTGTGTGTGGGATGACTCCCACACAGATCAAGTAGCCTCCCTCTCTTCAGGGAATATTCTCTGTTTCATGTTCAAGTAAACAGCGGAAATTAAGTGATTCGCTCAGATTGTTATGTAACGTTAAATGGGCAATAAGATGACATAACATACCAGCTGTTGTATTAATAACTACACAAGGGGTGAGGATGACCTCTGACAACCCGAACCTCATGACAGCCGACCTCCCTCAGAGGGGGGTAAGCAACATGTGAGCAGCGACTAGCAATCGCCCGCGGGAGGTCTCTGAGATACTCACGTGAGGTCCGCCAGGTCCCGCTGGTCCCTTCGGTCCGATTAAACCACGGGGGCCCTGCAAAGAACAAACACAATGAGAGACGGCATCGAACATGTCAGACAACATCACCAGGAATTGCACTAAAATGGCCATTCAGTCAAACAAACCCATTCAAAATTGCATCAGAAATCTGTTTTGCCCAGAGTCAAAGCATCCCGATAAAAGTCAAATCATCCCACCCGACGACTAACCATCTCACTCAACATCCCACCCCACATCGTACCATTCCGCCCCCACATCAAAACATCCAGTCCCCATATCAAACCATCCTGCCCCTCTGTCAAACCATCCCGCCCCACTTCAATCCATCCTGCCCCACTTCAAACCATCCTGCCCCTCTGTCAAACCATCCTGCCCCTCTGTCAAACCATCCCGCCCCACTTCAATCCATCCTGCCCCACTTCAAACCATCCTGCCCCACATTAAACCATCCCGCCCCATGTAAAACCATCCCGCCCCATGTAAAACCATCCTGCCCCATGATGTTAAACCATCATGCCTCCATGTCAAACCACCCAGTCCCCACATCTAACAAACCCAACCAGCAACAAACGATCCCGATTGGTTTCAAACAAATCCGTCTGGATTCACACAGTGGCATCAAATTTGCCAGCCATCCCTGCCGGATGTCTAACAATCCAGCCTGGCATCAAACAATCATGCTTGTCATCAAAAATATCCTCCTGGTGTTATAAGATCCCACTCAGCATCTAACAACCCCCGACACTGGATCTGCCACTGAATCCTCGACTTTCTGACCCACAGACCTCAATCAGCGAGGATGGGTAAGAACACCTTGGCCACAATAACTTTCAACACCAGACCCCACAAGGATGTGTTCTCAGTCCCCGACTATAGTCCCCATACACTCATATGGCCAAACGCGGCTCGAATGCCACCCACAAGTTTGCAGATGACACCACTGTGGTGGGCCGGCTCACTAACAATGATGAGACCGAGTACAGGGAGGAGATGGGGAATTTAGCGTCATGGTATCAGGACCATAACTTCTCCCTGAATGTCAGCAAGATGAACAAGCAAGTTATTGACTTCAGGAAGCATGGTGGAGTACATGCCCCAATCAGCATGAATGGTGCGCATGTGGAAACGGCTGAGGGCTGGCTTCATGTTCCTTGGTGTTAATATTACTAACGATCTGCCGTGGACCTGCCAAGATGGCCCATCAACGCCTCTACCTCCAGTGGAAACCGAGAAAATTCAGTATGTGTCCCGCGACTCTTACAGATGCATACAGAAAGTGTGCTGTGTGGTTGTGTCACAGTTAGGTTTGGGTACGAGAAATCACAAGAAATTGCAGAGTTACAGATGTAGCCCAGTCCATCGCACAGTCTCGACTTCACACCATCGACTCCGATTACACTTCACGCTGCCTCGGAAAAGCAGCCATCATAATTATAGACTTGTCCCATTCCGGTCATTCCTTGCTCCCATCGGGCAGAAGGCAGGAAAGCTTGAAAGTGTCCACCACCAGATTCAGGAACAGCTTCTTCAACCCCGTTATCAGGCTTCCGAATGGTCTTCGAAGGGCCGAATGGCCTACTCCTGCACCTATTGTCTATTGTCTATTGTCTATTGTCTAGGATACTGTCAGATGCACCTTTACACCATTGAGGACATTGGACTTTGTCAAGGGAACTGATGTCCTACAGTTCTGAGAATTATTTTCTGCTCTCAGTAACTGCCGCTTTGCTCTAACTATTTATTGTATCTTGTGGGAGGAGTTGGCTGCCTAACGGCTGCGGCTCTCTGGCAGTCTGTTGTCTTTTTTTTCTTTTTTTTTGTTTGTGTCGGTGTTGGGATGGTTTTTGTTTCTGTTTTTGGCTGTGTATGTGTGGTGGGGGTGTGTGGTGGGGGTGTGGGGTGGGGTGGGGGGGTGGGGCGGGGGGAAACCTTTATTTTATTAGGTCTCTTCCCCGGGGCGCGGCTCGGCTGCGGGCCTTAACATTGCCGGCGCAGCTCGGCTGCGGGACGTTTCAGTGCCCGGTGCGGCTCGGCTGCGGGCCTTAACATTGCCGGCGCAGCTCGGCTGCGGGACGTTTCAGTGCCCGGTGCGGCTCGGCTGCGGGCCTTAACATTGCCGGCGCAGCTCGGCTGCGGGACGTTTCAGTGCCCGGTGCGGCTCGGCTGCGGGCCTTAACATTGCCGGCGCAGCTCGGCTGCGGGACGTTTCAGTGCCCGGTGCGGCTCGGCTGCGGGCCTTAACATTGCCGGCGCAGCTCGGCCGCGGGACGTTTCAGTGCCCGGTGCGGCTCGGCCGCTGGACTTAACATCGCCCGGTGTGGCCGCGGGACGTTTCAGTGCCCGGTGCGGCTCGGCCGCGGGACGTTTCAGTGCCCGGTGCGGCTCGGCCGCTGGACTTAACATCGCCCGGTGTGGCCGCGGGACGTTTCAGTGCCCGGTGTGGCCGCGGGACGTTTCAGTGCCCGGTGTGGCCGCGGGACGTTTCAGTGCCCGGTGCGGCTCGGCCGCGGGACGTTTCAATGCCCGGTGCGGCTTGGCCGCTGGACTTAACATCGCCCGGTGTGGCCGCGGGACGTTTCAGTGCCCGGTGCGGCTTGGCCGCTGGACTTAACATCGTCAGCGCTGTTCGGCCGCGGGACGTTTCAGTGCCCGGTGCGGCTCGGCCGTTGGACTTAACATCGCCCGGTGTGGCCGCGGGACGTTTCGGTGCCCGGGGCGGCTCGGCCGGGGGGCCTTCCATCCTCTTGCGGGGGCTGTGCGTGTCGTTTGCCTCGGTAGGGGTCGAGCTGCCTGTCCGTGGGCGCGGGGGGAAGAGAGGGGAAGTTTTGTTGCCTCCATCACAGTGAGGGGGTGTTTGGAGTCACTGTGATGGATGTTTGTGTTGGGGTCGGGTGTCCTGTGTTCTTTTCTTTTTGCTGTATTTTGTGTGACTGCTGAAATTTCGCTCGGTGTTGTGCCGAGTGACAATAAAGTGTTGTTACGTTATGTTATGTTATATCTCCCGAAGAGTCCACCAGGGACTACACTGGAAGTACCCTATACCCACTACGGACAATTTTTAACACTATCCTACACCCACTAGGGACAGTTTTTTTACATTTACCAAGCCAATTAACTTACAAACCTGTACTTCTTTGGAGTGTGGGAGGAAACTGAAGATCTCGGAGAAAACACACGCAGGTCACGGAGAGAACGTACAAACTCCGTACAGACAGCACCCGTAGTCGGGATCGAACCCGGGTCTCCAGCGCTGCATTCGCTGTAAGGCAGCAACTCTACTGCTGCGCCACCGGGTACTTAAGTTTAAACTGATTGTATATCTGATCTGTTTGGATAACACGCAAAATAGAGCTTACCACTGTACCTCAGTACATGCGACAATAAGAAAACCTAAATCTAAACCAATGCCAATAATCTCAATCAGCATCAAGCAATCCACGTTGGCATCATACAACCCCATCCTGTTTCACTCCTGTCCAAACGATTACCCCGGCATCAAAACATCCCTCCAATTTAAACAATCTCCCGGCAACAAGAAAGCCTACCCTCCCCATTGTCATCAAACGTCCAAATGGCATCAATCAAGTCCATCATCAAATGATCCTGACTAGAGTCAAAGAATCCCAAATAGAATGAAACATTCCCTTGGATATCAAACAATTCCAGAAAGCAAGAATCTATTCTGCCTGGCATCAATAATTTCACCCAGCATCAATACTCCAGCCTGCCCCAGAACAATGCCACCTGGCTTCAAAGGCCTGGCATGGCAGAGTACAAAACTGTCCATCAATACGTACTTCTGCCAACCATCAAACAGCTATTAGCAGCAATAATAAATCCACCTGGTGTTAAATGCATGGTTTCAGTCTTGCCCAACATCAAACATTCCAGCCTGGCATCAAACCATCACAGATGCTTCAAATAATTGCACCTGGCACCAATGAATCATGACTGGTACCATATCCCAAAGTCAACCAACGGGTGGCACGGTGGCGTAGCGGTAGTCAACCAATGGGTGGCAGAGCTGGTGCCTCACTGCGCCAGAGACCCGGGTTCGATCCTGACTATGGGTGCTGTCTGTACGGAGTTTGCACGTTCTCCCCGTGACCGAGTGAGTTTTCTCCGGGTGCTCCGTTTCTGTCCCACACTCCAAATACGAGCAGACTTATAGGGTAATTAGCCTCTGAAAATTGCCCCTAATGTCTAGGATGTATGGGTGATCGTTGAGCGGCACACACTCAGTAGGTCATAGGGCCTGTTTCCACAATGCACCAATAAATTAAACTAAACTAAACCAAAGCATCAAATGACCAACCACCATTGAACCAGGCACCACATTAACACACCTGACAAAAAACTAATACTGTGCAACAAGAAATAATCTCACTCAGTATATCATAAACATAATCACCATCAAAGATTCAAACTGCCATCAATGTACCAAATGGAATCAAACAATCAAAACTACAACCTAACCCAGAACAAAACATTCCCAAACAACTTCACTTGCTACCACGTCGATTTGTACAATCCCGGCCAACTTCATTCAAGGACAGTGTCAAACAATTCCATCCAAAACCAAACACATCTGTCTACCAAATAGTTCCAACAGATAAATATAATTCAGTCCAGTATGAAATACATGGTCCAAAACAGTCTCGGGTTTTCCGTTTTGGAAATACGAGTATTTCCAGTACTCCGTCTCTGCGTAGACCAATCCACTTACAATTCGAATGTTCTGTCAGGAATCAAAGAATCTCACCCAGAATCAAAGAATCTCAGCCAGAATCATAGACTCTCACCCAGAATCAAAGAATCTCAGCCAGAATCATAGAATCTCAGCCAGAATCATAGAATCTCAGCCAGAATCATAGAATCTCAGCCAGAATCATAGAATCTCAGCTAGAATTGTAGAATCTCACCCAGAATCATAGAATCTCACCCAGAATCAAAGAATCTCACCAAGAATCATAGAATCTCACCTAAAGAATCTCACCCAGAATCAAAGAATCTCACCCAAAATCATAGAATCTCACCCAGAATCAAAGAATCTCACCCAGAATCATAGAATCTAACCCAGAATCAAAGAATCTCACCCAGAATCAAAGAATCTCACCCAGAATCAAAGAATGTCACCCAGAATCATAGAATCTCACCCAGAATCAAAGAATCTCACCAAGAATCATAGAATCTCACCAAGAATCATAGAATCTCAGCCAGAATTAAAGAATCTCACCCAAAATCATAGAATCTCACCCAGAATCAAAGGATGCCGCCTGGAATCAAAGAATCCTGTCGAGACTCACAGAACAACATCCCGAGTCAAAGAATGCTGTCGAGAATCACAGAATACCATCCCGAATCAAGGAATCCCACTGGGAATCTAAGAATGCCGCCCAGAATCAATTAATTCCACCCAGAATCAACAGATTCTGCCCGGAATCATCAAATCTCCACCAGAATCAAAGAATTCCTCCCAGAATTAACAAATTCCTCCCAGAATTAATGATTTCCACCCAGAATTAATTAAATCTGCCCAGAATCAACAAATCCCTCACAGAATCAATGAATTCCCCTCCAGAATCAATGGGAGAATGCCCAAATCAACCAGAATAGGAAAACACACTATCCTGATGGGCTGCACAGAAGCCCACTGGCATCAGTCAATCCTGCTGCAATAACCACATCCACCCAGCACACAGCAATCCCGCCCGGCGTTAAACCATCTCAGACACAAAGTGCTGGAGTAACTCAGCGGGTCAGGCAGCATCCCTGGAGAACACGGAGAGGTCAGGACCCTTCTTTAGACACCTATCCGTGTGCTCCAGGGATGCTGCCTGACCTACTGAGTCACTCCAGCACCGTCTGTCTTTTCTAGTGAACCAGCATCGGCAGTCCCTTGTGTCTCCGTCAACCAATCCCCAACAGGAATCCAGCAATGCAAGCCACAGTTACACAATTCAACCCACAATGAAACATTCCCAACCTGCATTGCATGCTTCCACACAGATTTGTACATCAAACAATCCATCCGGTATCAAACATGTGTGGAGACAGACACAAAATGCTGGAGTAACTCAGCGGGACAGGCAGCATCTCTGGAGAGAAGGAATGGGTGATGTTTCGGGTCCAGACCCCTCTTCAGACTCACCAGTTTGGGATCAAACATACCAGGCATCAACAAACAAACGTGCCTGGTATCAACCATTCTAACCTGTTCTCAAATGATCCCATTTGCTTCAAGTTATTGCACCTGGCGACAATGACTCTAGACTGGCGCCAAACTCCAATGCCAACCAAACACTGTGATCATGACCAACATTGACCAAGAACACCCGGTGTCATACAAACACACCTGGCATCAAATAATACGGCCCAGCAAGAAATAATCCAACCCGCATCTTTACTTTAGACTTTAGAGCTACAGGGTGGAAACAGGCCCTTCGGCCCATATACTAGCACTATCCTACACACTAGGGGCATCTTACAATTTACAGCAGCCAATTAACCTACAAACCTGCACGTCTTTGGAGTGTGGGAGGAATCAGGAGCTCACGGGGAGAACGTACAAACTCCGTGCAGACAGCACCCGTAGTCAGGATCGATTCCGGGTCTCCGGCGCTGTGAGGCAGCAACTCTACCGCTGTGCCACCGCGCCGCCCTTAACAAACTTAACCACCACCTAAACTGCCATTGACTAACCCTAACCGCAATCGAGCAATCCAAACTAAAATTAAACGACCCCACACAGAACAAAATGTTCCCCAACAGCACGTCGTGCTCCCAATGGATTTGTACAATTCCAGCCAACAGCGGCAGGCACAGCATCAAACGGTCCCGTCTGGCACCGGACTATCCCAACCAACAGACGTGATCGCGCCTGGTGTATAACACACGCCCGCAAACAGTCCTGCCTCACATCAACCAGTCCCACTTGGCAGCCAACACTCCCAACAGGAAACACACTACCCTGACTGTGGCAACAAAGCCTTCTTTCATCATACAATTCGAAGTGACATCAAACAGTCGGTCAAACACGGTGGCGCAGTGGCAGAGTTGCTGCCTTACAGCTCCAGAGACCCGCGTTCGATCCTGACTACGGGTGCTGTCTGCACGGAGTTTGTACGTTCTCCCTGTCATCTGCGTGGGTTTTCTCCAGGATCTCCGGTTTCCTCCCACACTCCAAGGACGTACGGGTTTGCAGGTTAATTGGCTTGGTATAAATATAAAAAATAGGATAGTGTTAATGCACGGGGATTGCCGCCCGGAGCGGACTCGGTGGGCCGAAGGGCCTGTTTCCACGCTGTATCTCTAAACTAAACTAAAATCTCGTCCAACATCAAAGATAGATGCACAATGTGAGACATTATCGCCTGACATCGGATATTACTGCCTGGCTCTGAACTATACCAGCTGACAGCTGCCAACCTGTACCACCATTAAACAATCAAATACGCCATCAAAGAATTGGAATTGGAACCTGATTCGGCTCAGCGTTGAACATTCCCGAATTTCAGCCCGGCATCAAACAATCCCATCTGGAAAGAAAACATCTAGACTGGCAAGAAGAGACTGTAACTGGCACTAAACTATCTCACCCATCCTCACACGATTCCAAGTGTGAGTTGCGCCCATCAAACATTACTGACCATCTCACCCGACACAAATAACCTCTCCTGCGTTCCAACAATTCCACCCACCTCCAAAACAACCTCCTTGTCATCAAAAGACCTCCCTGATGCCAGTGGCATTGAACACTCTAACCCGGCATAAAATAAAAATGCCCAGCATGGAATTATCCAGCTGGCATTAGATCATCCCACGGGCATGAGGTAATCCCACCGGACATGAAAGAATCTGGTTGCCAATGTACTACTCCCCCTCAACATCAAACAATCCTCCCTGGGATCAAGGCAGACCATCTGGCCTCAACCGGTCCATTCAGACATCAAACAATTCCAACCGGGAGCAAGATGTTCAGCCTAGGAAGGAACTATTCCAGAAAGATGCAGTGCTGGAGTAACTCAGCGGGTCAGGCAGCATCTCTGGAGAACATGGGCATTGTAGTTGACATTTCGGGTCAGGATCCTCCTTCAGACTGATTGAATGGGCGCAACTCAAAACGTCATCTGTCCATGTTCTCCAGAGATGCTGCCTGACCCACTGAGTCACTCCAGCTTTTTGGAGTCTCTCTATCTTGGGGAATAACCAGCATCTGCAGTCCCTTCTCACACATGAAATAACCCAGCCCGGCACCTAATAAATCACAGAAGGCATCGAGCAATCCTGCCGACATACAAACAAACAAACAAACAAACAATATTGTCCAGGCATAAAAAATCCCAATACGATCCCACCCAACGTACAGGAATATCTCCGGGCAACAAATATTCCCATCGGCAAAGTAACTCAACTGGTATCACACCATTGAGGCAGGCCTAAGAAATCCAGTCGGTATCCTGCAGAGATACAGCACGGAATCAGGCCCTTCGCCCACCGAGTCCACGCTGGTCAACAATCCCCGCGCACTAACACTGCCCTACACACGCTAGGGACAATTTACACTTATACCAAGCCAATTAACCGACAAACCTGTACGTCTTTGGAGTGTGGGAGGAAACTGAAGATCTCGGAGAAAAACCCACGCAGGTCACGGGGAGAACGAACAAACGCCCGGGTCTCTGGCACTGTAAGGCAGCAACTCTACCGCTGTGCCACCCTGTCACCCGATGGGCATCTAACAATTAAAACTGGTATCAGACAATGGCACCCGGCAACAAGGAACGGCACTGGCATCAAATCATCAGCCAACAAAGCATGAGGCAATCACATCAGACAAGGATCAAACTAAGCTGGCATCTAATGGACAATGCTGGCATCAATGAATCCAGTCTATCAATTGCCAAACACGCCTGCAATCCCACAGTTGTGCAGTCCAATCCATGATGAAACATTCCCAAACATTCCCATTGCTTGCTCCCAACGGATTTGTACAGTTGCAGCCAACAACAATCAGGCCCAACATCAACCAGCTCTGCCTGGTGTTAAATGATGCCTCCTGGCCTCAGACCATCTCAACTGGAACCAACCCCAAGCTGCATGTAAACAATTCAATCCACAATGAAACAATTCCGATGGGCATTCCCACCCTCCCAGGCGGATTCGTACAATCCCCGCCAACACCATTCAGGCACAGCATTCGACGATCCCGCCTGGCGTTCCGGTCCAACGTGAAGCAATCCCAACCGGCAGCAAGCCTTTCCAACCAGCATCCTCACCCAACCTCAAACAGACGAAGCAAGAATCAAACAGTGTGCCGAAACAAAGAACCGCAGATGCTGCTTCATACCAAAGACAAGGAACAAGGGGCTGGAGTAACAGCAGGTCAGGCAGCGTCTCTGGAGAAAAAAGATGGGTCGGGACCCTTCTTCGGACTGAAAGTAGGGGGCTGAGGATGCGGGGTTGTTGAGGAGCCGGCCACAAATGATCTCAGGCAGGGTGTTGCCTGTTAAGCCCTTCGTTGGCTGGGGAAGGTAAGATCTCAAGAGGGGAACAATGTGGAGAAGTGTGGAACTGGTGAAACGACTGACTAGGGTGGAGGAAGGGGGCAAGGGGGGTATGAGATGAAGTTACTTCAAATGAGAGAATTCGCTGCTCATACAGCTGGGTTGCAAGCTACCCAAACGAGATGTGAGATGCTGTTCACATAATCCAGCACTGCATCGAACAACCCAAGCACCCTTCCAAATGGGGAGCGATCCCACCCAAAAATCAAACAGCCCATCCAGTCACACAGCAGGTTGGTACTTCCACACGGGGCGAGAGCCTTCACTTAAAGAGCAAACAACGATCAGCTCCTCTCTCTGTGATATTGGCCCTCACACATACAGAACCCTAATCAAATCACAAGGGGGACCCAACCAGGTAGTTGAGACAGATACTATCACATTGTTTAAAATACATTTGGACAGGTACATGGATGGAGAGGTTATAAGGTCACAAGTGATAGGAGTAGAATTAGACCATTTGGTCCATTCAATCATGGCTGATCCATCTCTCCCTCCAAACCCCATTCTCCTGCCTTCTCCCCATAACCTCTGACACCCGTACTAATCAAAAATCTATCTATCTCTGCCTTAAAAATATCCACTGACTTAGCAAAGAATTCCACAGATTCACCACCTGCTGACTAAAGAAATGTCTCCTCATCTTCCTAAAAGAACGCCCTTTAATTCTAAGGCTATGACCTCTAGTCCTAGACTCTCCCACTAGTAGAAACATCCTCTCCACATCCACTCTATCCAAACCTTTCACTACTCCGTACGTTTCAATGAGGTTTTCCCCTCATTCTTCTAAACTCCAGCGAGTACAGGCCCAGTGCCGACAAAGGTTAACCTACTCATTCCTGGGATCAGAAGGGTATGGGCCAAATGCGGGCAGTTGGGGCTGGTGTAGCTGGGCCACGTTGGTCAGTATGGGCAATTTGGGCAGAAGGGCCTCTTTCCACACTGTATGAGTCTATGATGCTGAGAATGGGGTAAGTGGGAGGAGAGGAGAGTATTCAAGGGATGGCGTGTGTCAGAGTGAGAATGAAGTACTGGGGACATGAGCGTCACCTAAGATGGCGTCGAAGCCAGGCAACTCTTTGCGTGTTGGCCCAGAAGTGGATCTGCCATCATACATTATTATCGCACAAGCTTTTAAATCTTCACTTCAACAGCGGCATTTCTGACACGAACTATGCTCTTCTCAATCTCCTCTCAGATCTGTCGATTCTATCTGTGATCGGACTTTATTGCACTTTATCTTACACTAAACGTTATTCCCCTTTATCCTGTATCCCCACGCTGTGGACGGCTTGATTGTAATCATTTGTAGTCCATTTGCTGACCGGATCTATGTAGACTTTTTGCAACAAAAGGCTTTTCACCGCACCTCAGTACACATGACAAGAATAAACTCAACTAAACGAAACGGAGGAGTTGACACGATAACAAGTGTGAAACTGGGAGCTGCTGGGACAAGCCGGGGATGAACACGGCAGCCGGGAAAGATGCAAATGCAGGATAATTACCGAAAAGGAATGAGCGCTGGAAATATTAAAGAATACATTTAAACCCTGTCGATTTTCTGAAATGATTGAATGCGTTGTGGGTATTTATTCACAAAATGCTGGAGTAACTCAGCAGGTCAGGCAGCAGCTCCGGGGAGAAGGAATGGGTGACGTTTCGGGTCGAGACCCTTCTTCAGACTGATGTCAGGGGGGCGGGACAAAGGAAGGATATAGGTGGAAGAAGGGTCTCGACCCGAAACGTCACCCAATCCTTCTCTCCCGAGATGCTGCCTGACCTGCTGAGTTACTCCAGCATTTTGTGAATAAATCGATTTGTACCAGCATCTGCAGTTATTTTCTTATACAGGATATAGGTGGAGACAGGAAGATAGAGGGAGATCTGGGAAGAGAGGGACAGAAGAACTATCTAAAGTTGGAGAAGTCGATGTTCATACCACTGGGCTGCAAGCTGCCCAGGCGAAATATGAGGTGCTGTTCCTCCAATTTCCGGTGGGCCTCACTATGGCACTGGAGGAGGCCCATGACAGAAAGGTCAGACTGGGAATGGGAGGGGGAGTTGAAGTGCTCGGCCACCGGGAGATCAGTTTGGCCAACGCGGACCGAGGGCAGGTGTTGAGCGAAGTGATCGCCGAGCCTGCGCTTGGTTTCGCCGATGTAAATAAGTTGACATCTGGAGCAGCGGATGCAATAGATGATGTTGGAGGAGGTGCAGGTTGAGGTGTTGTGAGTTCCGAGGGCTGGTAGAGAATGTTGAGTCAGAAGGTGAAGTGCAGTCCCTCAGACTGATGCTGTAGCTTGGTGGAACAGTGAAGGAGGAGGCAGATACTTAGCAGAGAGAGGGGGGCAGAGAACGCTGGCATCTGGCAACCACAAGCTCCGCTGCTCTCTCACGGAATGAAAGGTGTCCTGCAACGCGGTGAGCCAATCCACATCTCATCTCCCCAGGTCAGCTCACAGGCTGGAGATGAAACATGCTTCAGTAAGGAGATGAGGATAAATTTCTTTGATCAGAGGGTGTTGAATCTGTGGAATTCTTTGCCACAGAAGGCTGTGGAGGACAAGTCAGTAGATATTTTTAAGGCAGAGTTTGATAGATTCTTGATTAGTACGGGTGTCACAGGTTATAAGGCAGGAGAATGGGGTTCGGAGGGAGAGATAGATCAGCCATGATTGAATGGCGGCGTAGACTTGATGGGCCGAATGGCCTAATTCTACTCCTTCACTTATGACCTTGTGCTTGCTTCATCCCCAACAGTGGCCCGTTCTGATGAAACGCTAATATCGTTTCTCCACGGATGCCGCTCGTATTTTCATTATTACTTCTGAAGGTTTGCGATGCTGCACGGTGTGAAGTCCAGGTACAACATGGCCCCTGTTTCACAATCAACCTCTTTGCATCCCAGCTGCATGGGACTGAAACGCCAACTTCGTTTCTCCACCGAAGCTGCTCGTATCTTTTCATTCTTACTTCCGAAGGTTTGAGAAGCAGTCCACACTCAACACATTGTCGGTGCCAGAATCAACCCCTTTGCATTCCAGTTGCTGGGGACTGACTTCCAGTTTTATCTGTGGGGTTTCTGTGGATCCAGCCCAGTATTAATATGTTTGGTTATATTGTACTTGATGCAAATTTGGGATTACAATTAAATTCCATGTCATGTAATCGTGACTCCATTCCAGGCTTTGAGTAAAACTCCCATTCCAGGTTCTGCATCAATTTCGCATTTGACCAGAGTTCCCATGCCAGACTTTGTTGGTGCCAATTCCAGGCATGGCATTGTAAAACCTCTCCAGTTTTTTTTTTCTGTAAATCCATTCCCAGCCCTTGTAACATCCCCGATAAATTGGGTTCCAGTCCACCATGGTTCTGTGATCACAGCTGATCTTTGGTAACGGTCCTGTTTTGCTGTTGATTTCTGGACCCAGTCCACAAACAAAGGCGATCCCGCTCTAATCCTGCGCTCGAGTCCAGTTGCCGATGTTGACCTCCAACGGTCATCATCTGCCCACTCAATGAATCCACACGCAGCCTGCAGATGCCGAAAGCCTGCAGCGCATTCAGGCCACCAGCCGGCAGTCCAGTAAACACGCCAACACTTCAGCATTCCCCAAACCAGGCAGTAACCCCCAAATGAACACATGGCCCGAGTACAACAATGATATATCTCACACCCCACACTGTAACACTGATACACCCCACACTGTAACACTGATACACCCCACACTGTAACACTGATACACCCCACACTGTAACACTGATACACCCCACACTGTAACACTGATACACCCCACACTGTAACACTGGTACACCCCACACTGTAACACTGATACACCCCACACTGTAACACTGGTACACCCCACACTGTAACACTGATACACCCCACACTGTAACACTGATACACTCCACACTCCTCTGTAAAACTCTGACACACTCCCCGCCCCTCAGTGTAACACAGAGTAGAGCCCATGCTCTACAATGCCACGCTCCTGTGCTGTTCTACTCACTGATTCACCGGGTAATCCTCTTGGTCCGACCTCTCCATCATCGCCCTGTGAATGGAATGAGAGAGAGTGGAAAGTCAGTGGGTGCTCCCTCTCAGCCGGCTGCAGAGAACAGCCCCGACGGTGGAGTCTGCAGTAACGCCCACACCTGCACAGTGGTGGTGTCAGCAGTAACGGCTAGGGTTGCCAACTGTCCCGTATTAGCCGGGACATCCCGTAATTTGGGCTAAATTGGTTTGTTCCATACGGGACCGCCCTTGTTCCGTATTAGACCTGGGGGCCGCTGTAGGCCTGGATGCTGTAGGCCTGGGTGCTGTAGGCCCGGACAGTGTAGGCCCGGACGGTGTAGGCCCGGACGGTGTAGGCCCGGACGCTGTAGGCCCGGACAGTGTAGGCCCAGACAGTGTAGGCCCGGACAGTGTAGGCCCTGACACTGTAGGCCCGGACAGTGTAGGCCCGGACACTGTAGGCCCCGACGCTGTAGGCACGGACGCTGTAGGCCTGGACGTTGTAGGCCCGGACTGTGTAGGCCCGGACGTTGTAGGCCCGGACACTGTAGGCCCCGACACTGTAGGCCCGGACACTGCGGTGGATGCTGTAGGTCCGGATGCCTGGGCCCCGCCTAACGGAGGTTGTGTAGCAACCCACCTCCCGGCCCAGGCGGCCGCCAAAGGGTGGAGCGGGAGCACGTGGCCGCTGGCTGGGTGAGGTCACGTGGGGCGCTGGGCGGTGAGGTCTCCTTGTCCCTTATTTGGGAGTGAGGAAGTTGGCAACCCTAGTAACGGCCCACACCTGCACAGTGGTGGTGTCTGCACTAACGGCCCACGCCAGTATTACTCACCCGGTCTCCTAACTCTCCCGTTGGACCCGGCTGTCCTTGAGTTCCTGCATCGCCCTGGGAAGAGATAAAGTACAGATCCCTGTGAGTATGTCATCCACAGCCCGTGGGCAAGTGTTAGTAACAGTCAGCAGTCTGCCAACCCTCCTCATTCAGTGTCCAGTACTGCAACACTGACCCCTGTGCGTCCCTGTGTATCATGCCCTCTAGTCGTTTCTCTGTGACCACCCGCATCACCCTGTCACGAGACAGATTACATTCTTCACACCTCAGAGGTTCCGACCCGAAATGTCACCCATTCCTTTTCTCCAGAGATGCTGCCTGACCCGCTGAGTTACTCCAGCACTTTGTGTCCACCTTCAGTATAAACCAGGAACTGCAGTTCCTTTTTACACCTTACATTTTACTTAGCTCTAACGTTTAAAGGAGATGAGCAGAGCACAGAGGCTGGTGGGTGCCTGGAGGGTGCTGCTGGGGGTGTTGGTGGAGGCAGATACGACAGGGGCATTTAGGTGGCTTTTAGACAGGCACATGGATATGCAGGGAATGCAAAGGCAGAGGAGATCAGCACAGACATTGTGGGCCGAAGGGCCTGTTCCTGTGCTGGACTTTTATTTTCTATGTCCCAGGAATTCTTCCACTGGCTCCTGGTCCAGCCAGTTTAGTTTAATTTAGTTTAGTTTACTGTCACTTGCCACGAGGTTCACTGATGTGCAAAGCAGTCAGGCTCGGTTTCAAAAACTTAAAACACAAAGTGCTGGAGGAACTTAGCGGGTCAGGCAGCGTCTGTGGAGGGAAATGGACGTGCATCACCAGACCTGAAAGGTAGCCTGGGTTATTCCCTCGCTGATGCTGCCTGACCCTCCTGAGGTCCTCCAGCACTTTGTGTTTTTGCTCAGGATTCAGACTGAAGAAGGGTCTCGACCCGAAACGTCGACCCTTTCCTTCTCTTTGAGAGGCCTAGTAACCTACTCATGTTCCTGTTTTATGGTGTACTTGATCTGAATCGCTGGAGTGTGTTGTTAGCTGCTCTATATCTGACAGTGCCCTCTCGAAACTTCTTGGCTCTCTCATAGTGAGACCTACCTCTTTGATTAATTTATGTGTCACAACACGCCTTTATATTGCTCACTTTCTCTTCGTTTCCTACTTTAGCATGGATTGGGCGCCGCTCCAGAAGACCGAATGTATGGACTATACTGGACTATAAAAATGGCACCAAAACCGGGCGACTGAATCATTCTATTAATAGTTAGAGAGTGGTCCTGAGCTACTATCTACCTCATCGGGTTAGGGTTGGGGTCGGACTACCTTTAATCTGACTTTACTGTACTTTATCTTGCACTAAACATTATTTCCATCATCATCTATCTGCACACTGTGGGCGGCTCGATTGTAATCGTGTGTTGTCTTTCCTCTGACTGGTTAGCACGCAACAAAAGCTTTTCACTGCACCTCGGTACACGTGACAATAAACTTAACTCAACTAACACTCTGAAGGTATCACAAAATGCCGGAGTAACTCAGCGGGTCAGGCAGTATCTCAGGAGAGAAGGAATGGGTGATGTTTCGGGTCGAGACCCTTCTTCAGACTGTAACTCAGCGGGTCAGGCAGTTTCTCAGGAGAGAAGGAATGGGTGACGTTTCGGGTCGAGACCCTTCCGTCTCTCCTGAGATGCTGCCTGACCCGCTGAGTTACTCCGGCATTTTGTGATACCTTCGATTTGTACCAGCACCTGTAGTTATTTTCCTGAACTAACGCTCTTGCATTTTGTCTTAGTGGACTATTTCGATGCTCTTTGTACTATCGGGGGTTGTGCTAAGGAATGGGAATACATTTTACTGAACTGCCTGCAAAGAAAGTATTTTGCTGCGTTCTAATAAAGAACCATTGACTTGAACGATGGCTGCTGCTTCTGTGACCCATAAATACAAGTCCCACACTACCGGGGGACCCCACCAGATGGTGCTGTCGCCCGTGAATGATCCCACCTCTCGGTTTGAGTTGCCCCACTGAGATTTCACAGTAAGAATTTAATTTAAGCAGAAAGAATTTGTGCAGCCTTGAGGGAAGATTAACAGAAACCACAGGGAAATGGTTTAACTTTGTAGGGAGGGTTTTTTTTTGGCGGAGATAAAACTCCGGAAACAATTGTCAGGGAGTTGTCAGTCAGACAACGAGTTGGGGTTGAGCTGAGGGCGAAGATTAAGGAGGGGGTGGGTTCCCCCCTACAGAGATGAGGGGGAGAAACATAGAAACATAGACAATAGGTGCAGGAGTAGGCCATTCGGCCCTTCGAGACAGCACCGCCATTCAATATGATCATGGCAGATCATCCAAAATCAGTATCCCGTTCCTGCCTTCTCCCCGTACGCCCTGATTCCGCTGGCTCAAAGTAACTCTCTCTTGAATTCCTTGAATGGGGGGAGGAGCCGGATAAAAATCATCCCAAAGACGTGAGAGTTTGTGGGTTCATTGCCTCTATTGTGTAGGGGGTGGATGTGAAAGTGGGACAACTGGAGCTGGTGTGAACGGGTGATTGATGTTGGCTGAAGGGCCTGTTTCCATGCTGTATCTCCAAACTAAACTAAACTAAAGCACGGTGGCGCAGCGGTAGAGTTGCTGCCAGACAGCGTCAGAGACCCGGATTCGATCCCGACTACGGGTGCCGTCTGTACGGAGTTTGTACGTTCTCCCCGTGACCTGCGTGGGTTTTCTCCGGGATCTCCGGTTTCCTCCCACACTCCAAAGACGCACAGGTTTGTATGTTAATTGGTTTTGCTACAAAATGTGGTATAATAGACCCTAGTGTGTGTAGGGTAGTGTTAATATGTGGGGATCGTTGGTGGGCATGGACTCGGTGGGCCGAAGGGCCTTTTTCTGAGCTGTATCTCTAAATTAAACTAAGCTAAACTCGAACCAGAATTGTACCTGTTGGAATTAGGGAGTTAATTGGTTGACGTATTGAAGAAATGGTGATGAAAACTCTTCATGAAAACTCTGAGCGGGATGATGGATGGATGCTTGGAGAGGGGCCGCAGGGTTCAGGAGGGGGAGGGGGAGATTCAGAGAGCACCAAGGGGATTGGCACCAACATGACAACGATGAGAAAGGTTTCAGCCCCGAGGCAAAGCGTGCGGTCGGAACAGTCTGTGTTCAGTCGGAGTTTGAAGGAAATCAGACGAGACATGGAGCCTCCTGGAGCACAGGTGGGTTCACTGCAGGGCAGGGCTGATGCACAGGAGCTGACAGATCTCAGTGCCATGAGAGGACTGACTTCGCAGCCACAACATGGGCTCAGGATGTGAGCTGACCAAAACGTGGCCCAACGGAGGGAGGGGCAATCAGGGATGGAATCTGGGCGGCACGGTGGCGCAGCGGTAGAGTTGCTGCCTCACAGCGCCAGAGACCCGGGTTCATATCATATCATATATATACAGCCGGAAACAGGCCTTTTCGGCCCACCAAGTCCGTGCCGCCCAGTGATCCCCGTACATTAACACTATCCTACACCCACTAGGGACAATTTTTACATTTGCCCAGCCAATTAATTCGATCCTGAATATAGGTGCTTGTCTGAACGTAGTTTGTACGTTCTCCCTGTGACCGCGTGGGGTTTCTCCGGGTGCTCTGGTCTCCCCCCACACTCCAAAGACGTGCGGGTTTGTAGGTTAATTGGCTTCGGTAAAGACTGTAAATTGTCCCCAGTGTGTGTAGGATAGGGTTAGTGTGCAGGGATCGCTGGTTGGCGAGGAGCCAGTGTGCCGAAGGGCCTGTTTCCGCGCTGTATCTCTAAACTAAACCTAAAAACAATAGCATTGGGTAGACAATAGGCAATAGGTGCAGGAGGAGGCCATTCGGCCCTTCGAGCCAGCACCGCCATTCAATGTGATCATGGCTGATCATTCTAGACACAGAGTATAGTTGTCCGTACACACCCTCTGGACACGCCGGGGTTACAGGTGCCAGCCACGTAGCCCACAACCCTTCCCACACCCACCAGGAACAATACTCACCCGGTTCCCCTTCTCTCCCGACAGTCCAGGAAGCCCATCAAAGCCACGGTCACCCTGTGAACCAAGAACGAGTTTCAGTCCCACAGACAAGTACACCCAATGGGCACCTTCGTCCACACAGAGGGCGGTGGGTGTATGGAACGAGCTGCCGGAGACGGTAGTTGAGACAGGTACTATAACAGCATTGAAAAGGCATTTGGACGGGCACGTGGGTAGGACAGGTGAAGAGGGATATCGGCCTACTGGGGGTCAGCGAGCTTAGATAAATTCATAAGTTCGTAGGTCATAGGAGCAGAATGAGGCCATTCGGCCCATCACGTCTACTTGCCCAACCTGGTAGCTGGAAGAGGGAATTACTAGCCTGTTTTACAGCCTGCTCGAACTCCTATTCATGTTCATAGGTCATAGGAGCAGAATTAGGCCATTCGGCCCATCAAGTCTACTCCGCCATTCAATCATGGCTGATCTATCTTTCTCTCTCAACCCCATTCTCCTGCCGTCTCCCCAAAACCCTTGCGACCGTTACTAATCAAGAATACCTCTATTTCCGCCTTAAAAATGGCCACTGGCTTGGCCTCTCCAGCCGCGCGTGGCCATGAAAGCCTGGATGGGGCATTTGGTCGGTGTGGACCCGTTGGGCCGGGCTGTATGACTGTGACCAAGCCTGGGAATGGGGGACGCTTGCCCAGTGCGAGGGGCCGAGTGGGGGCTCAGTCCCTGCCGCTGGGCACTACACCACATGTCAGCACACGGGGACACCAATGCTCCCTGGTTACCTTGCGTCCGGACGTTCCAGGAATCCCTCTGGCTCCATCAGAACCCGGCCGACCCTGAAACAAAGACACAGTCAGTCACGCAGAACCTCCCGACCCCTGCGGCCGGTGCCCCCTGACCTTCAGCCCCCTCCCTTGTATTTATCTCAAGTGCTAATAATAGATTTATTCTGAATATTGTTACGGTGATCCACATCATATACAACGGAACACAAGAGAGTTCAGGCATTGTATCCGATCAAGCTTCTTCGGTCAATGGCCCCACCAATGTGAAACCGCATCAGGACTTCGGAGGCAACGAGCGCATTCCTCACAGAATCCTTGGCAGTAACCTGTTTGCAACTCCCAGCCTTGAATGATGGAACAAGGCCCTTGAAGCTTTCAACAGCCATTGGGATTTCACCAGGAGTTGGAGGAGACAGGTCTACCCGAGCACTTTTCCAAAAAGGTTGCTAGACGAGGCCTTGAGTAGTTCACAGTAGCGCTGGGCAGCGCCGGCAATCCCGCCACCACGCTCCGCACCTGCCACCGCCACCATCTCCACAAAGTCAGGTCCCTCCCTTCCTGAGGCTGGCCATCCTCACCAGGCTACAGGACATGCTGAAGGTCAGGACCCATTAGACAAAAGACAACAGACAATAGACAACAGACTACAGACACTAGACAATAGACACTAGACAATAGACAACAGACAATGGACAATAGACAACAGACAACAGACACTAGACAATAGACAACAGACAATAGACACTAGACAATAGACAACAGACAACGGACAATAGACAACAGACAATAGACAATAGACAACAGACAATAGACAACAGACAACGGACAATAGACAACAGACAATAGACAATAGACAACAGACAATAGACAATAGACAACAGACAATAGACAACAGACAATAGACAACAGACTATAGACACTGGACAACAGACAATAGACAACAGACAATGGACAATAGACAAGACAATAGACAATAGACAACAGACAATAGACAACAGACAATAGACAACAGACAATAGACAACAGACTATAGACACTGGACAACAGACAATAGACAACAGACAATAGACAACAGACAATAGACAACAGACAATGGACAATAGACAACAGACAATAGACAATAGACAACAGACAATAGACAACAGACAATAGACAACAGACTATAGACACTGGACAACAGACAATAGACAACAGACAACAGACACTAGACACTAGACAATAGACACTAGACAATAGACAACAGACAATAGACAAAAAACAACTGACAATAGACAATAGACAACAGACAACAGAAAACAGACACTAGGCAATAGACAACAGACAACAGACAACAGACAATAGACAACAGACAATAGACAACAGACAACAGACAATAGACACTGGACAACAGACACTAGACAATAGACAACAGACACTAGACAATAGACGACAGACAATAGACAATAGACACTAGACAATAGACACTAGACAATAGATACTAGACAATAGACACTAGACAATAGACGACAGACAATAGACACTAGACAATAGACACTAGACAATAGACACTAGACAATAGACAACAGACAACAGACAACAGACAACAGACACTAGACACTAGACAATAGACAACAGACAACAGACACTAGGCAACAGACAATAGACGACAGACAATAGACAATTGACAATAGATGCAGGAGTAGGTCATTCGGCCCTTCGAGCCAGCACCGCCATTCAATGTGATCATGGCTGATCATTCACAATCAGTACCCTGTTCCGGCCTTTTCCCCATACCCCCCTGACTCCGCTATCATTAAGAGCTCTATCTAGCTCGCTCTTGAAAGCATCCAGAGAACTGGCCTCCACTGCCTTCTGAGGCCGGGAATTCCACAGAGCCCTGGCTGAATCCCTTCCTGTTCCACACACAACGATCCAGAACCTCAGAGGCAGATGGGCGCCACTACTCCCTCAGTATCCCAAACACATTTCACAAGCCAGGATACTGTCCCACTCACCTCTACCCCATTGAGGGCTTTGAGGTCTCTGGAACTGATGGGCTATAATGTTGAAATCTATTATGCCAGTACCATAATCAAGGTCGAGTCGCACCCCGGCCACTCCCTCTTCTCCCCTCTCCCATCGGGCAAAAGGTACAGAAGTGTGAAAACGCTCACCTCCAGATTCACGGACAGTTTCTTCCCGGCTGTTATCAGGCAACTGAACCATCCTACCACAACCAGAGAGCAGTGCTGAACTACTATCTACCTCTTTGGTGACCCTCGGACTATCCTTGATCGGACTTTACTGGCTTTACCTTGCACTAAACGTTATTCCCTTATCCTGTATCTACACACTGTAAGCGGCTCGATTGTAATCACGTGTTGTCTTTCTGCTGACTGGTCAGCACGCAACAAAAGCTTTTCACTGCACCTCGGTACACGTGACAATAATCTAAACTCAACTGAACAACGCTGAAATCTATACTCTGCACTTTGTGTCTTTCTCTTCACTCCCCCATGCACTTGAGTTTGCCTTGATTGTATTTGTATGGAGCATTATCTGTTCTGATGGCGTTGCATGCAAAGTGAAGCTTTTCTCTGTAGCTCGGTACAGGTGACGATATAATCAACTAAATCTTGCGTCTATCTCCAGCAGTGATAAACCTAAACCTAAATCTGCCCTTGGGAACATCTTCTCCTCCCCCACTCCACTGCCCCAGAAACTCTCAGAGATCTTCTCTGTCCACAAGCCCTCCTCGTCTCTCCCTGCCCCCACGCCCCTGGCCTTTCGACAGCGAGGAAGCTCCCCCCACAGATGAGGGCAGGGTCTCGGGGAGGGGGCAGACTTACCCTGCGGCCAGACTTCCCCATTGGACCAGGTGGACCTTGGGAACCTCGTGGACCCTGTGTGTTGGAGAGAAGACCGGAGGTTAGTGGAACCCTTCAAAGATGGCGAGCAACACTCTCTCCCTCCAACTCCCCCCCCCCCCCCCCACCGTGCCTGCCTTTAGTTTAGAGATAAAGCACGGAAACAGGCCCTTCTGCCCACCGAGTCCGTGCTGACCGGCGATCCCCGCACATTAACACTTGCCACCTAGCTTTGCTGAGGATTCCTGCCCAGAGCTCAGGAACATTAAGTGAGGTATTGCCACACTCCAGCACTTGATCTTTACTTCAATCAATAGTCATTCCTGACTTTAGTTTAATTTAGTTTGGAGATAAAGCGCGGAAACAGGCCCTTCTGCCCACCGAGTCTGCACCGACCAGCGATCCCCACACATTAACACCACCCTACACACATGAGGGACAGTTTTACACTTATTCAAAGCCAATTAACCTACAAACCTGCTGTTTTATTAACCAAGTCACCACGGCACTCGTGACAAAAACCAAAACTAAACTGAGCAACCTGCCTCAGGGATGCTGGCCAACGAAGAATGATTGCCCAGCACAAGTTGGAGAGGTCCCAGCTCATCGACTGAATGGTGTCGCCATTCTTTATACCCACTGGGAACATGGATGAGCGAGTGACTTAGGGTCCCCTAAGCACAATGGCTTCTCCAACAGTGCGGCACTCCCTCAGTACTGCCCCTCTGGCAGTGCGGCACTCCCTCAGTACTGCCCCTCTGTGACAGTGCGGCACTGTCTCAGCACTGCCCCTCTGGCAGTGCGGCACTCCCTCAGTACTGCCCCTCTGGCAGTGCGGCACTCCCTCAGTACTGCCCCCCTCTGTGACAGTGCGGCACTCCCTCAGTACTGCCCCTCTGGCAGTGCGGCACTCCCTCAGTACTGCCCCCCTCTGTGACAGTGCGGCACTCCCTCAGTACTGCCCCCCTCTGTGACAGTGCGGCACTGTCTCAGTACTGCCCCTCTCTGTGACAGTGCGGCACTGTCTCAGCACTGGCCCCCTCTGTGACAGTGCGGCACTGTCTCAGCACTGGCCCTCTGTGACAGTGCGGCACTGTCTCAGCACTGGCCCTCTGTGACAGTGCGGCACTCCCTCAGTACTGCCCCTCTCTGTGACAGTGCGGCACTGTCTCAGCACTGGCCCTCTGTGACAGTGAGGCACTGTCTCAGCACTGGCCCTCTGTGACAGTGCGGCACTCCCTCAGTACTGCCCCTCTGTGACAGTGTGGCACTGTCTCAGTACTGCCCCCCTCTGTGACAGTGCGGCACTGTCTCAGCACTGCCCCTCTGGCAGTGCGGCACTCCCTCAGTACTGCCCCTCTGTGACAGTGCGGCACTCCCTCAGTACTGCCCCTCTGTGACAGTGTGGCACTGTCTTGGAGAGGAGTCCATGATTCAGTGGCGGGGGGGAGGGAGGGATGAGGCGAGGGGGTGAGGGGAGGAGGGGGTGAGGGGGTGAGGGGAGGAGGGGGTGTAGCTGGTGTTGCTCTATGTCAGTAACTGGATGGAGAAGCTCGGTGGATTGGACTCCCTTTGCCCGGTGGCCACCTAGCTTTGCTGGGGATTCCTGCCCAGAGTTCAGGAGCACAAGGCAAGGTATCACCACACTCCAGCACTTGATCTTTACTTCAATCAATGGTTAAGGCTGTTCCTGACTTAAATTTAGTTTAGTTTAGAGATACAGTGCGGAAACAGGCCCTTTGGCCCACAGAGTCCTCGCCGACCAGCGATCCCCCCGAACGCTGGCACTATCCTACACACACGAGGAACAATTTACAATTCACAGGGAGAACGTACAAACCCTGCACCCACAGTCAGGATTGAACCCAGATCTCTGCCGCTGTAACGCAGTGACTCCATTGCTTCACTCACCTGAGGGCCCAGGTCTCCCATTTCGCCCTTTATTCCCAAGTAGCCAGGTGGTCCCTGAGGAAGGAAAGTGGGACAGTCACAAGTTAGGTTCCAGAATAGCCGAGACCCTCCGACACACGAACACTGCCCCTCACGACACAAACCTTGGACTGGCCACACACACACACACCCATCCACAAAGTCCCAGCCCACACACACACACACACATCTACACAGTCCCCGCTCACACACGCGCACACACACACATCTACACAGTCCCAGCCCACACACACACACACCACCCTCTACACAGTCCCCGCCCACACACACACCACCCTCTACACAGCCCACACACACCACCCTCTACACAGTCCCCACACACACACACACACACCACCCTCTACACAGTCCCCACACACACACACACATCCACACAGTCCCAGCCCACACACACACACATCTACACAGTCCCCGCACACACACACATCTACACAGTCCACACACACACGCACACACCACCCTCTACACAGTCCCCGCCCACACACACACCACCCTCTACACAGTCCCCACACACACGCACACACACCACCCTCTACACAGTCCCCACACACATCTACACAGTCCCCGCGCACACACGCGCACACACAATCTACACAGTCCCAGCCCACACACACACACCACCCTCTACACAGTCCCAGCACACACTCCTCTACACAGTCCCTGCACATACACACGTACATAATCCCAGCACACACATACACATTCTATACATAATCCCAGTTCATAGCCTCAGCCTCTACAAGTTTTTAGACCACCCTAAGCCACTGCCACCACGCACGGGTTCCCCCCCTTCCCCCCCCCCCCCCCCCACTCCCACAGCCTCCCATCCCCAGTGTAACCCGGCTCAGCCGAGGTCTCTCCAAGTGGAATCCCGGATGATCCGGCTGCCTGTCGCTGCCCGGCTGGGTTTACCGGCCGGCCCACTGATGTAGGGACAGAGGGTGCTGTGGGCAGGGGGATTGTGGCCAGCTGCCCCCTGTACCAGCGCCCAGTCACCCTGCTGCCTCCCTGGGACCAGTACTCACAATGGGACCAGGCCGACCCGTCAAACCCATCGGCCCCGATGGTCCTCGTAACGCCAGCTGCAAGACAAAGAGAAAACGTCTCGGTCAGCAAACGCAAACCCACGCTCCAAACCAGACATGGCGGTGAGAGTGTACAGAGTAAGAGAGTTCTGCTTTCCCAGGCTGACGTTGAACACTCAACATGCACACTATGACAGGCGTAGACAGGGTAGACAGTCAGAACCTTTTTTCCCAGGGTGGAAGGGCCAAAAACCAGAGGGCATTGCTTGAAGCCGAGAGGGGCAAGGTTTAAAGGTGACTGGACGATCCGTGGACCTGGGGGGTTCCCGTTGTTACTAAAGGTTCCTTGGCAACTTGCCAGTTTCTTTGTTGAACTAAATTAACGCGCATGTTGCAATCAAAAGCGCCCGAACAGTTGGTTGGGTAGAAAGCAGACAAAAGGGTACACATAGGGCGGCACGGTAGCGCAGCGGTAGAGTTGCTGCTTTACAGCGAATGCAGCGCCGGAGACTCAGGTTCGATCCTGACTACGGGTGCTGCACTGTAAGGAGTTTGTACGTTCTCCCCGTGACCTGCGTGGGTTTTCTCCGAGATCTTCGGTTTCCTCCCACACTCCAAAGACGTACAGGTATGTAGGTTAATTGGCTGGGTAAATGTAAATGTAAAAATTGTCCCTAGTGGGTGTAGGATAGTGTTAATGTACGGGGATCACTGGGCGGCACGGACTTGGAGGGCCGAAAAGGCCTGTTTCCGGCTGTATATATATGATATGATATGATATGATTCGATAGCGCAACAATTTGAACGAAACTTGTTACTGCACACGGCAGGCCAATGGTGAGTAAGGTGGCCCTAAAATTGTTGCACTATCGTGTACCAGCTTGTGTATATATATATATATATATATATATCTATATATATATATATATATATATATGTATATATACAAGATGAGAATTCTTAGTAATAAATAGATGTTTCATGTGGTGTTGGTGTTCGAAGTAACGGGCGATTTATTAAAAGTGGTGCACCAGGAGAACGGCCAAAGCTGAGATTTGTTTAGGTTGCCGCCATGCTCAGCACGGACATTGTGGGCCGAAAGGCGTATTTCTGTGTCGTACTGTTTTATGGTGTATGTCCATCACTAAAACATACCACTAACTAACTTATATATATATGTGTGTGTGTGTGTGTGTGTGTGTGTGCGTATGTGTGAAAATGTGAAACATCGAAAATAGAAAATAGTTGAAAGTGGAGGCCATTTGGCCCTTCGAGCCAGCACCGCCATTCATTGTGATCATGGCTGATCATCCACAATCAGTAACCCGTACCTGCCTTCTCCCCATAATCCCTTGATTCCGCTAGCCCCTAGAGCTCTATCTAACTCTCTTTCAAATTCATCCAGAGAATTGGCCTCCACTGCCTTCTGTGGCAGCGAATTCCTCAAATTCACAACTCTCTGGGTGAGAATGTGTGTATATATACACACACACTGAACTTTTTCTCTCTCGTTTATTATATTGTTTACAGTGTACTGTGTTTACATATTCTGTTGTGCTGCTGCAAGTAAGAATGTCATTGTTCTATCTAGGACATATATGGTAAATAGTTGCGGCCCCAACACCGAGCCTTGCGGCACTCCACTCGCCACTGCCTGCCATTCTGAAAAGGACCCGTTCACTCCGACTCTTTGCTTCCTGTCTGCCAATCAATTCTCTATCCATGTCAACACCCTACCCCCAATACCATGTGCTCTAATTTTAGTCACCAATCTCCCGTGTGGGACCTTATCAAAGGCTTTCTGAAAGTCTAGATGCACCACATCCACTGGCTCCCCTTCATCCATTTTACTTGTCACATCCTCAAAAAACTCCAGAAGATTAGTCAAGCATGATTTCCCCTTCATAAATCCATGCTGACTTGGACTGATCCTTTTACTGCTATCCAAATGCACCGTTATTACCTCTTTAATAATTGACTCCAGCATCTTCCCCACCACCGATGTCAGGCTAACTGGTCTGTAATTTCCCGTTTTCTCTCTCGCTCCTTTATGAAAAGTGGGATGACATTAGCTATCCTCCAATCCACAGGAACTGATCCTGAATCTATTGAACATTGAAAAATGATCACTAATGCGTCCACTAGTATAGGAAAATAACTGCAGATGCTGGTACAAATCGAAGGTATCACAAAATGCTGGAGTAACTCAGCGGGTCAGGCAGCATCTCAGGAGAGAGGGAATGGGTGACGTTTCGGGTCGAGACCCTTCTTCGGACTGATGTCAGGGTGGCGGGACAAAGAAAGGATATAGGTGGAGACAGGAAGACAGTGGGAGAACTGGGAAGGGGGAGGGGAAGAGAGGGACAGAGGAGCAATCTAAAGTTGGAGAAGTCAATGTTCATACCGCTGGGCTGCAAGCTGCCCAAGCGAAATGTGAGGTGCTGTTCCTCCAATTTCCGGTGGGCCTCACTATGGCACTGGAGGAGGCCCATGACAGAAAGGTCAGACTGGGAATGGGAGGGGGAGTTGAAGTGCTCAGCCACCAGGAGATCAGGTTGCGTCCACTATTTCTAGCGCTGGTTCGAAGGGCCGAATGGCCTCCTCCTGCACCTATTTTCTGTGTTTCTATGTTTCATATGACAATAAATCCCTTGTGACTCTGGGCTGCGGCCCGGAGCCCGTGTTCCTGTGCATGGATCTTACCCGGGCCTGCTGCAGTATCGCCTGTGCTTGAGCCTCCTGTGCCGACACCATGGGCCCCTTCTCTCCAGCGCCGCCGCCAGTGAACCGGAACTGAGGAGAAAAGAAGAGCTGAATGAGAGTGGGGATCAGGGGGCGGGAGCAAGGGGGACGTCTGTCTCTCCATCTCCATCCACGCCCCGAGCTGACACCACACCGCATGGGCCGGGACGGTGAACGAGGACACCACAAGCTCTTCCACTTCCACTTACGGTGGACTGCGACACATCTCCCACAAGATGGCGGCCGGAGACCGGTGCAGGAAAGCACGTTGTAGACCTTAGTTTAGATAACTCATTGTCACGTGTGAACGAGGTACGGTGTAAAGATTTTCGCTGTGCGCCATCCAGTCAGCGGAAAGACCGTACGCGATTACAATCAAGCTGTCCACAGTGTACAGATCAAAGATACTAGAGGAACAAGATGGGCCACTCCGTTGAAATCACCTATACTGAAGTGTATTACGCAAAGGAGCCATTTTAGTAAGCAAAACCCGCCGTTCGTTATGCCTCTTGCAGTGTAATCAGTGTTTTGTGGGAACAGTATGTGTGATGATACCATTAAAATGCAGAATATATCTCATCTATCAATTCACAGATTTTTGTTATTTTGCTTTTAAAATGTTTCTGCAAGTTTCTGCCGACTAAAATGGCACCGTGACATACTACGGTTTTTAGGGTCGAGTGGTCCATCTTGTTCCTCTGGCATCTTTGGTATAGATACAGGATACAGGGAATAACGTTTAGTGGCCAGATAAAGTCCAGGAAAGTCCGATTAGAGATAGCCCAAGGGTCTCCAATGCAGTAGATGGCAGCTCAGGACCGCTCGTGAGTTGTGGAGGGGAGGGCTTAGTTCGTAATGAGTTTGAAGGCTGCCTGTCATTCAGCTTTGGGTTGCAGTGTTTGCTGGGATGAGGAATAGATACAGCCGGCGCCCCCAGCCACCCCCAGGACTTTGTCGGTCGGAGGTTGCCGAGTGCTGTGGGGGAAGAGGTTGTGGGGAGTAGGCGTAAACCCAGCGGCGTGTACTCACCGGGAGCATCAGCATGGTCCCTGGGGGTCCCGGTAACCCATCGGCTCCTGAAAGTCCCGACCGACCCAGCAGGCCCTGGCAGCGGAGAGAGCAGAGGTTAGAATGGCAGTGGCTACACTGCGGCTGGGAGACCAGAGGTCACCGGCACAGCCTCTGACCGGCACAGGTGGTGGTGGGGCTTCCGAGGGGACCGGGGGTGAGGGGGTTTCAAGGGCGAGGGGTTCAAGGGTGAGGGGTTCAAGGGTGAGGGGTTCAAGGGCGAGGGGTTCAAGGGCGAGGGGGTCGAGGGTGTCGAGGGTAAGGGGGGGTCGAGGGTGAGGAGGTTCGAGGGGGTCGAGAGTGAGGGGGTGGTCGAGGGTGAGGGGGTTCAAGGGGTGAGGGGTTCAAGGGGTGAGGAGTTCAAGGGGTGAGGGGTCGAGGGTGAGGAGGGGTCGAGGGTGAGGAGGTTCAAGGGGGTGAGGGGGGTCGAGAGAGGGGGGTATATCTGAGAAGGAGGTGGGACTAGTATCTGAGAGGGAGTATCTGAGAGGGAGGGGGGAGTATCTGAGAGGGAGGGGGTATCTGAGGTAAGGGGGTATCTGAGAGGGTGGGGGGTTATCTGAGAGGGAGCGGGGTATCTGAGAGGGAGGGGGGTATCAGAGGGAGGGGAGTATCTGAGGTAAGGGGGTATCTGAGAGGGAGGGGGGTATCAGAGAGGGAGGGGGGATATCAAAGAGGGAGGGGGTATCAGAGAGGGAGGGGGGTATCAGAGAGGGAGGGGGGTATCTGAGGTAAGGGGGTATCTGAGAGGGAGGGGGGTATCAGAGAGGGAGCGGGGTATCTGAGAGGGAGGGGGGTATCTGAGAGGGAGGGGGGAGTATGTGAGAGGGAGGGGGGTTATCAGAGAGGGAGGGGGGAGTATGTGAGAGGGAGGGGGGTTATCAGAGAGGGAGGGGGGGTATCTGAGGGAGGGGGTGGTATCTGAGGGAGGGGGGTATCTGAGAGGGTTTCGCCCACACTGTGAGGGGCCACTGTGGAAGCTGCCTGCTGTGACAGGCCGTGCCCAGGAGGTGGCGGTGCGGGGCTGTGAATGACTGCGTTACCACTCGCGGGGCAAGGGATTGGAAGTTGTGGCAATGCTCTGAGGGTCCCCAACTCATGAGCTCAGGCCAGGAGCTGTAAAACTCTTTATTGCCCTGCGTTCGTGTACCTTACTTTCTTTTGTGGTCCCGTAAAATATGTCTCGCGCAGAGAGCTGACGTTTTGTGTCGGTCCGAGGGGGGGGGGGGGGGGGGGGGGGGTGGACCTCGAGGAGTGGGATGGCAGTATTTGGAGGTTTTGGCCACTTTTTGCATCCTCTGGCCCCAACGTATGAGACGCCAAGCTGCCTGCCTCTGCGTGAAGTGGCGGGACGGGGTTCCAGAGTCCGGATGTCCGGTGGGGAGGAGAGAACAAACCCCCCTCCCCAGGTGAGGGCAGGGAGAGCAGGGGGTTTAGAGGATGGAGGTCAGGGCTCTGGAGCTGCAGGGCCGGGAGATTCCAGGCTGAGGTCGACTCTATTTGGGAATTAACGGGAGCAGGAGGGAATCACCTGCCCTCTGAGCGTCTATGCCAACTGGTGCCAACCAACATCTCCTGCCAACTTGTAGTCCGGGTGACGGAAATGTTGGCGGATGATTTGTTGGATCCGCTGGCTGGTGGGGTGGAAGGTGAGAACGAGGCGGATTCTGTCCTTGTTACGAATGGGGGGGAGGGGGAGCAAGAGCGGAGCTGCGGGATGTAGAAGAGACTCTAGTGAGAGCCTCATCTATAATGGAAGAGGGGAAGCCCCGTTTCCTGAAGAATGAGGACATCTCTGACGCCCCAGTGTGAAACACCTCATCCTGGGCGCAGATGCGGCGTAGACGGAGGAATTGGGAGTAGGGGATAATGACGGAAATGTTGGCGGATGATTTGTTGGATCCGCTGGTGCCAACTAACGTCTCCCAGGCTACACTCTATCCCGGGGCTGCCAGGAGTCTCGTTGCAGGGAACAGACGAGAGACCGAGCATTGGAAACAGTGTCAGATGGTCAGACCCCACCAACCATCTCCTCCATCTCGTCCTCCTCTTCCCTTTATCTCCTGAGTGGAAAGGTCAAAGACCAGAGGGCATAGCTGCACAGTGTGAGAGGGGCAACGTTTATCGGGGGTGTGTGCAGGGCAGGTGTGGTTTACACAGAGGGTGGTGGGTGCCTGGAACGCGCTGCCAGGGGTGGTGGTGGTGGTGGAGGCAGATACGATAGTGGTGTTTGAGAGGTTTTTGGATAGGAACGTGGAAATGGAGGGTGTTGAGGGATATAGATCGCGCGCAGGCCGAGGAGATGAGTTTGGTGTTGGCATTAGGGACATCCCCTATTAGCCGGGTCATCCCGGTATTTTGGGCTAAATTAGTTTGTCCCGTTCAGGACCGCCCTTGTCCCGTATTAGTAGGGTTGCCAACTTCCTCACTCCCAAATAAGGGACAAAGGGTGACGTCACCGCTCCCCCCGCGCCCCACGTGACCTCACCCAGCCAGCGGCCACGTGCTCCCGCTCCACCAATGGCGCGGCGGGGCGGTGACGTCACCCTTTGTCCCTTATTTGGGAGTGAGGAAGTTGGCAACCCTAGTTGGCATCGAGTTTGGAGCGTCGGGCCAAACGGGGACTGTTCCTGCGCTGTGCTGCTCTGTGCTATTCACACCTCTCAAGCTCCGTTCCACTTCTCACCACCCGGCCCCCCCTCTCCGCTCATCCACCCTCTTCTCCACCCAGCCTCTCCTCCTCCTTCTCCCTCCCCGCTTTCTCCCCCCAACCCAAGCACCTTTCAGTCTGCCTCTCCCCTTCCTCCTTTCCGCTCCTCCCCTCACCTCCCACACTCCATCCATCCGCCCCTCCACTGCCCCCCTCCCCTCCCCACCCCACCAACCCGTTCTCACCACCTCCCCTCCCCCCCTCCCTTCCACCCCTAACCCAGTTCTCTCCTCCTCCCACATTTTTTTCCTCTCTCCTTTATTGCACTGTATTGTTTTACAGAGTACTATGTTCGCATGTTCTGTTGTGCAGCTGCAAGTAAAAACGTCATTGTTCCATCTGGGACTTACGACAATAAACCACTCTTCACCCTTGACCTTCCCACTGCCCCTAACTCATCCCTTGCCTTCTCCCCCCCCCCCCCCCCCCCCCCCGCAACCCCCAAATCCAATCATGGTTCCCATCTAAGAAGAGGGGAATAAAAGACAAAATAATCGTATCCAGTTGTTTAAAGGCTTGAGATTTCAAGTGCAATCTCCGGGTTGCTTTAGGATTCTGGCAGGTTTCCCCCAAAAGTTTTTTTTTTTTAAATCCTTGCTCGGAATGAGAACAGGCTGGGACTCGCAATCAATTTAATTGCCTCGGGAGTTTTGGACGCAGTCCCACAGATTAATCGCTGCGCTCCATGCCGCGCATTTGTGGAGCATCAAGCAGTTGCACTCACCCTCGAACCTGGATCGCCGACTGGTCCTGGAGGTCCAGGAGGCCCGGGATGCCCTGATCTACCCTGTAAAAGCAACGAGACACAGAGAGAGAGAGTGAGAGAGAGAGAGGGCAGGCGTCAGGCAGCGGCCAACAGAGGGAGCCCGCATACAATGGGGGCCCCGCACATTATTCACAAGAGGGAGATGCCACTCAGCAGCATTCCTGCAGCAGAGGAACCCCAAACACCCACACGTGTTAGTGATTTGACAAGCATGCAGTTGGAAGTATGGTGAGAACAGTCCAACGCAGGGAGATTATTAAGGGTTTGGACACGTTAGAGGCAGGAAACATGTTCCCAATGTTGGGGGAGTCCAGAACAAGGGGCCACACAGTTTAAGAATAAGGGGTAGGCCATTTAGAACTGAGATGAGGAAAAACGTTTTCAGTCAGAGAGTTGTGAATCTGTGGAATTCTCTGCCTCAGGAGGCAGTGGAGGCCAATTCTCTGAATGCATTCAAGAGAGAGCTGGATAGAGCTCTTAAGGATAGCGGAGTCAGGGGGTATGGGGAGAAGGCAGGAACGGGGTACTGATTGAGAATGATCAGCCATGATCACATTGAATGGTGGTGCTGGCTCGAAGGGCCGAATGGCCTCCTCCGGCACCTATTGTCTATTGTCCATTGTCTATTGAGACCAAAAAAAATTAAAATTAAATGTCCCCAGCGCAGTGTGGGTCCTTGGGGGGTTGGAAGACGTGACTCACAGGTGGGCCTTCAGATCCCGGCGGTCCTTCGATCAGCATACCCTGCAAGGCAGAAACGTCAGCGTTAATGTTTAATCCCAGTCAAGGTGCAGGGCAGTGGGAGCAGGAGCGCGGGGAACGTCGCAGGGTAAGGAACGTCAGGAATATCATCACAAGAACACGCCTGTTAAGAGCCTATTCCTCGCAATGTTTTGTTTTAGGGAATGTTGCCTGAGGCATCATTGAGTTTAATGACACAACATGGAAATAGGCCCTTCGGCCCACTGAGTCCGCACCGCCCAGACGCTAGCACTGTCCGACACACACGAGGGACAATTTACAGAAGCCAGTTAACCTACAAAACCCGCACCTCTTTGGAGTGTGGGAGGAAACCGGAGCACCCGGAGAAAACCCACGCGGTCACAGGGAGAGAGTGCAAACTCCGTACAGACAGTACCCAGAGTCAGGATTGAACCCGGGTCTCCGGCGCTGTGAGGCAGCAGTTCTACCGCTGCGCCACCGTGCCGCCCGCGTACGGTGATGTGAAGAAAAGGAATGTCAGTGGGTGACCATTGGGGCTCTGGAGGCGTTGGAGCAGTCAGGGACAAGGCTGGTGTCTTTAAATGCTCTTCCTGAGTAAGAATGAAGTCTTTGTTTCAGTCCCAGGGACAGGTTAAAGGCCACAGCTCCAACTTCCACAGCGCCGAATTGGGAATTCAGGAGCTGGGATTTCTTTTCTCTCCAAGAGGCAGCTGGAATGACTGAGTTGAGCTGCAAACCCACCAATCTCCGACTCGGGAACGCCGGCCCTGAACATTGTGCTTCCCGCTGGAGCTGTCAGGAATCGGAGCCCTGAACCCCTTGACGATCCCACACACAGACACACACACACAGACACATACACACACACATGCACGCACACACACAGACACGCACATACACAGACACTCACGCACATACGCACGCACACACAGACACAGACACGCACATACACACAGACACGCACACACACGCACACACACAGAAACGCATACACACACACACACACACACACACACACACGCGCACACACACACACACACGCACACACACAGACACGCACACACACACACATGGCTCTTCACCAGATGGCCACTGCTGACAAACCAATGGCTCGCTGTGTTAGTCACTCACACATTAACACGGCTTCCATATCCACGCAGATGTTACACAGCAGGTGTTCCTACGTCTAACTGTTTCTTAAACTTTGGGATAGTCCCAGCCTCAACCACCCCTCTGGCAACTCTTTCCATACACCCACTACCCTTTGTGTGATGGAAAGAAGTGCAGATGCCAGTTTACATCAAAGATAAGAAACTAAATGCTGGAGTAAAAGGGCGGCACGGTGGCGCAGCGGTAGAGTTGCTGCCTGACAGCGAATGCAGCGCCGGAGACTCAGGTTCGATCCTGACTACGGGCGCCGTCTGTACGGAGTTTGTACGTTCTCCCCGTGACCTGCGTGGGTTTTCTCCGAGATCTTCGGTTTCCTCCCACACTCCAAAGACGTACAGGTATGTAGGTTAATTGACTGGGTAAATGTAAAAATTGTCCCTAGTGTGTGTAGGATAGTGTTAATGTGCGGGGATCGCTGGGCGGCACGGACTCGGTGGGCCGAAGGGCCTGTTTCCACGCTGTATCTCTAAATCTAAAAAAAAATCTAAAGAACGTGGAACAACTCTACTCTTTGCCGATCAAGTTGCCGCATCTAAGCAAGACCCGGAGAAAACCCACGTGGTCACAGGGAGAACGTACAAACTCCGTGCAGGCAGCACCCACAGACAGGTTTGAACCCGGGGCTTTGGCGCCTGTAAGGCAGCAACTCTATCGCTGCGCCACCGTGCCGCCCCTGTTTTAAATGTCGTTGTTGTCCCTGCCTCAACTATTTCTTCTGGCAGCTCGTTCCTTTTACCCACCGCCCTCTGTGCTGCCTCCCCTCGATGCCCAAAGCTGAACAACACGGCTTGGAATCGAGGAGTGGACCAGGGTGGTCGAGGCTGCAGCCAACAACCAGGAGAATGTTACGGCCTCGTGTCCAAGACCCACCTTTCTACTGGAAATCTTTCTGCTCACTCGCTCACTCACTCACTCACTCACCTCCTGCTCTCTGCGTGGAGCCCATAGCACAATATTGACTTACAGAATTTTAGTGCAGAGAAGGCAGCCAAATAGCTAATAATGCTGTGCTGGCTCTTTCAAATGGTCCACACCAGTTTAATAGACCCACAAACATTTCTTGTCAAATAGTTTCAACTCCCTTTGAATCTGCTTCCAATGCTCTTTCTGTTAGTGCCTGTTGTGCAGTTTTTTCAGCTCGACCAGGTCCATCGCTAGTTTAGTTGAGGAGATTATTGTCATGTCTACCGAGGTACAGTGAACAGCTTTTTTGTTGCGGGCCATCCAGTCAGCGAAAATACTGCACATGATTACAATCAAGCCATCCACAGTGTACAGATACGAGGTAAAGGGTATAACGTTTAGTGCAAGATAAAGTCAAGTAAAGTCCAATTAAAGATGGCTTGAATGTCTCCAAAGAGTAGATGGCAGGCCAGGACCGCACTCAAGCTGATGGGCGGATGGTTCAGTTGTTGGATAACAGCCGGGAAGAAACTGTCCCGAAATCTGGAGGTGTGAGTTTTCAAACTTCTGTACCCCTTGAGGGAGAGGGGACGGGACGTGGCAGTGACTGGGGTGAGATTGGTCCTTGATTATGCTGGTGGCCTTGCCGAGGCAGTGCGCTACCTCTTCAAGAGCCTCTCTCCTCAAAACACTTCCTTCTCAGAACCCTGCCCACAAAACACCTCCTCAGAACCCTACCTTCTCAAGATCCTCTCTACTCAAAACATGTCCTCCTCAGAATCCTGCCCACAAAACATCCCCTCAGAACCCTACCTCCTCAAGAGCCTCTCTCCTCAAAACATTTCCTTCTCAGAACCCTAACTCCTCAAAACCCTCCTCAGAACCCTACCTCCTCAAGACCTCAAAATACTTCTTCCTCGAGAGCCTCTCTCCTCAAAACGCTTCTTCCTCAAGAGCCCCTCTCCTCAAAACACTTCCTTCTCAGAACCCTGCCCACAAAACACCTCCTCAGAACCCTACCTCCTCAAGACCCTACCTGCTCAAAACTCTACCGACTCAAAACCCCCTCCTCCGTAAAACCCTTCCTCCTCAGATAGCTCTATCTGCAGGTTTGCCACACTAGCCGCACCAAAACATAGTCCTCTAGCAGGTCTACTGAGGTTCCAGCAGGTGCACCTGGTTGACAGGTGTGGCTCCAACAGCCACTCACTCAACCTCAACGCATCCAAGGAACTAATGGTTGATTTTGGAAAGGGGAAGTCAGGAGGCCACGCTCCATTGGTGGGTCGGCAGTGGAGGGAGAGAGCAGCCACACATTATTGGCGGTTCACATCTCAGATGGCCTTTCCTGGGCCCAGCACATGGATGTAGTCATGAAGAGGGTGTGCCAACACCTCTACCTTTTCTTTAAGAGGTTCGAGGACGTTCGGCATGTCACGGAGTACTGCGACACACGTCTACAGATGCATTGCAGAAGGTATCCTGACCGGCTGCATGGTAGCCTTACTGGTTGTTGCAGCTGCACCACCCAACCAGGTGGAACCTGGCGGTACCTCGGCAGGTCTGCAGGAGGACCATGCACAGGAACGCAAGAGGCATCAGAAAGTGGAGGACTCAGCCCCCTCCACCATCAATGGTGTTTAGTTGAGGAACTATCTACCATCAGTGATCACCACCGTCCACATCAGGCCTTCTTCTCACTACTGCCATCGGGCAGAAGCTACAGGAGCGTTCAAGAGCATAGAGCCTAATAACAGCGGGGTAGAAGCTGCTCTTGAATCTGATGGTACGCGCTCTCAAGCCTTGTGTCTTGCGCCCGATGGGAGGCGGGAGGAGAGAGAATAACCGGGGTGAGGGTGGTCCTTGAATATGTTGGCTGCTTTCCCAAGGGAGCTTGGTGCAGGTGGAGTCGATGAAGGGAGGGAGGGGAGAGGCAGCTTTGTGCGATAGGCTGGTTCGATCCTGACTACGGGTGCTGCACTGTAAGGGGTTTGTACGTTCTCCCCGTGACCTGCGTGGGTTTTCTCCGAGATCTTCGGTTTCCTCCCACACTCCCACACTCCAAAGACGTACAGGTATGTAGGTTAATTGGCTGGGTAAATGTAAAAATTGTCCCTAGTGGGTGTAGGATAGTGTTAATGTATGAGGATCGCTGGGCGGCATGGACTTGGAGGGCCGAAAAGGCCTGTTTCCGGCTGTATATATATGATGAACCTCACGTTTGGACAAGATTGCCACAATAAACCTTAGTACAGTGTATGCAGCAATCTACAGCAAGCTTCAGTACAGTCAATGCCCCAACAAGCTACTACAACCCAGTACAGTCAATGCCCCAACAAGCTACTACAACCCAGTACAGTCAATGCCCCAACAAGCTACTACAACCCAGTACAGTCAATGCCCCAACAAGCTACTACAACCCAGTACAGTCAATGCCCCAACAAGCTACTACAACCCAGTACAGTCAATGCCCCAACAAGCTACTACAACCCAGTACAGTCAATGCCCCAACAAGCTACTACAACCCAGTACAGTCCGCACACTCACAGGCTCAATGATGGCTGGTTCTCCCTTGTCTCCCTTCTCGCCTCTTATACCATCGCCCTGGAAATGAGAAGGAAAGTAAGAAGTTAATTTGAATTCACTTCACGCTACTAAATTAGAGAATGGACCTAAGTTTAAGCAATAATATCGTGGTGAGGTAGTAGAGAGGAAATGCTCCCTGTACACACAGTCCCATCCAGCACTCCTTGGTAGAACTGGATGCACAGGTACGCATCCTTGAGGGACAGAAACAGCACACCTTCAAAACTGTGCTGAGCATGATTTCAATACTGTGCTGAGCATGATTTCAATACTGTAGTGAGCATGATTTCAATACTGTGCTGAGCATGATTTCAATACTGTAGTGAACATGATTTCAATAATGTAGTAAGCATGATTTCAATACTATAGTGAGCATGATTTCAATACTGTAGTGAGCGTGATTTAAATACTGTAGTGAGCATGATTTCAATACTGTAGTGAGTGTGATTTCAATACTGTAGTGAGCGTGATTGCAATACTGTGGTGAGCGTGATTTCAACACTGTAGTGAGCATGATTTCAATACTGTAGTGAGCATGATTTCAACACTGTAGTGAGCATGATTTCAATACTGTAGTGAGCGTGATTTCAATACTGTAGTGAGTATGATTTCAATACTCTAGTGAGTGTGATTTCAATACTCTAGTGAGTGTGATTTCAATACTGTAATGAGCATGATTTCAATACTGTATTGAGCGTGATTTCAATACTGTGGTGAGCGTGACTTCAACACTATGGTTCACGATTCAGAAATGTACAACAGGCATTTGTTCAGATGATAATTAACCTTCATGTAAAAAGTGGTGGTGATTGGGGAGTCCCCATCTATAAGGAAAAGTGTTGAATGTGTGTGTTGCAATGAATGTGTGTGAGCAGAGTGAATGTGCATGGAAGAGGAGACGGTTGGGGCAAAGGGTCGAACGCGCTAAAAGAGATTGGCCATGAAGGGCAAGATGTGCAGTGGTCAGTAACTCACCCTCGCGTAGTCAGTGTCGGTGAGGACCGGTGACCCAGGGCCAACGGTCACATCGTCATAGTCATAGTAAACTTCAAATTCATCAAAGAAGGTGTTGGGATCTTCCTCGCCGATCGTTGTCACGTTGAACTTGTCTTCATTTCTTGACCCTTGGCCAGGTATTGCTTCCTCAACGATCTCAATTGTGTGCTCGGAGTTGTCTTCAAACACAGTAGAGTTGTGGTCGAACGCCTCTCTCTCAAACGTGACGCTCGTCTTTGAATGGAAGAGAGGTGCATCCTTAATGATGTGGTTAGCAATGGGTGCAGACCCCCCCCCCAAGCTTCATCTTCCCCCTTCTTTCCTGCCTATGGAGTTGCATTGCTAAGGCTTAGCGATTAACAGAAGTATTTTACCCACAGAGAGGGTTAAAAGTAATCGGACTTTTCCCCCCTGTAGATACAAGGTCAAAGAATGGTCAATTTGTGTAACAACCCGAACCAAATATTGCTTGCTCTCCGTAAACACTGCCTGACCTGCTGGACATCTCCAGTGGTTTCTGCTTCAAACCCATCGTCTTTCTCCAGAAGGCAGGATCAAAGATGTGGGCTTGCAGCTGGCCACCAGGGGTACATGTTGAAAGGTCAGGTCAGGCAACTCTTCACCTCTGCTGTCGACCTGCACGGTGGCGCAGAGTTGCTGCCTTACGGCGCCAGAGACCCGGGTTCGACCCCAGACTACGGGTGCTGTCGGTACGGAGTTTGTACCTTCTCCCCGTGACCTGCGTGGATTTCCTCCGGGCACTCCGGTTTCCTCCCACATTCCAAAGACGTACAGATTTGTAGGTTAATTGGCTTGGTAAAATTGTAAATTGCCCCTAGTGTGTGTAGGATAGTGTTAGTGTATGGGGATGGCGCGGACTCGGTGGGCCGAAGGGCCTGTTTCCACGCTGCATCTCTAAACTAAACCTGATCAAGGTACTTCCGCAGTCGGATGAGGTTCATTGTGTCCACACACAGCTGTGTGGCATGTTATAGAACTGTACATGGTGGAGAACCTGGCTTCTGCCAATGGTGTTAATACTCCAGATGAACCTCCCAACAATCATGGTGACTTGATTCATAAGTTCATAAGTGATAGGAGCTGAATTAAGCCATACGGCCCATCAAATCTACTGTCATTCAATCGTGGCTGATCTATCTCTCCCTCCTAACCCCATTCTCCTACCTTCTCTCCATTACCCCTGACACCTGTACTAATCAAGAATCCATCTATCTCCGCCTTACAAATATCCATTGACTTGGCCTCCACTGTGGCAATGAATTCCACAGATTCATCACCCTCTGACTAAAGAAATTCCTCCTCATCTCTTTCCTGAAGAAACGTCTTTTAATTCTGAGGCTGTGACCTCTGGTCCTGGACTCCCCCACGAGTGGACACGTCCTCTCCCCATCCACTCTACCCAGTATCCACGAAGGCAGTGCTTCACCCAATGATGGATTGATCGATTGAAAGATACAGCATAGAAGCAGGCCCTTCAGCCCACTTCCTCATGCACTCCCTGTTATCTGCCCTGGCTATACCCCTCTTAACGTTATGGACCTCTATCACGTGCCACCTCCTCATAAACCCACAGCACCCAGGAAAACAAACCCAGCCTTTCCAAAGCTTCTCCTCTTGATATTCCATCCCAGGCAACTGGAATATTTCACTCCTCTGCTGAATGTCACTCCACACTGAAGATTTCTTAAGGATAGCGGAGTCAGGGGGGTATGGGGAGAAGGCAGGAATGGGGTAGTGATTGAGAATGATCAGCCACGATCACAAGTCACGTGTGGCTGCGTCTAACGGCTGCGGCTCGCTGGCAGTCTATTTATCTTTTTTCCTTTTTTTTTGTTTGTGTGTCGGTGTTGGGATGGTTTTTGTTTCTGTTTTTGGCTGTGTATGTGTGGGGGGGGGGGGTGGGGTGGGGCGGGGGGTGGTGGGGTGGAGGGGGAAACCTTTCTTTTTTTAGGTCTCTTCCCCGGGGCGCAGCTCGGCCGCGGGGCCTTCCATTGCCCGCGGGGCCTTCCATCGTCCGGCGCGGCTCGGCCACTGGACTTAACATCGCCGGCGCGGCTCGGCCGCGGGGACCTAACAGTGCCCGGCGTGGCTCGGCCGCGGGGCCTTCCATCGCCCGGTACGGCCGCGGGGCCTTCCATCGCCCGGCGCGGCTCGGCCGCGGAACGGTTCAGCACCCGGCGCGGCAGCGGGGCCTTCCATCGCCTGGCGCGGCTTGGCCGCTGGACTTAACATCGCCGGCGCGGCTCGGCCGCGGGACTTAGCAGCGCCCGGTGCGGCTCGGCCGCGGGGACTTCCAGCGTGTCGGTCGCCTCGGTAGGGTTCGAGCTGCCTGTCCGTGGGCGTGGGGGGAAGAGAGGGGAAGTTTTGTTGCCTTCCATCACAGTGAGGGGGTGTTTGGAGTGACTGTGATGGATGTTTGTGTTGGGGGCGTGTGTCCTGTGTTCTTTTCTTTTTTGTCGTGTTCCGTGACTGCTGTAAATGTAATTTTGTTCGGTATCTGTACCGAATGACAATAAAGTTCTGTATTGTATTGAATGGTGGTGCTGGCTCGAAGGGCCGAATGGCCTACTCCTGCACCTATTGTCTATTGTTTCGTGTAGTTTTAGTTTCGTTTAGAGATGCAGCATAGAAACAGACCCTTTGGCCCGCCGAGTCCAAGCCAGCCGACAGTCACCCATGTACGTTATGCAGCCGACACACTTTACAGAAGCTAATTAACCTACAAAACCCGCACGTCTGTGGAGTGGGGGAGGAAACCGGAGCACCCGGAGGAAACCCACGCAGGTCACGGGGAGAACGTGGCCACTTCGTACAGACAGCACCCGTGGTCAGGGATCGAACCTGGGTCTCTGGCGCTGTGAGACAGCACCTGTACCGCTGTGCCACCGTGCCACCTCCGTCTGTTATGAGACTAATACTCCCAGCCCTGAGACACGTTCGCATAGAAACAAAGGCAGTGCTTTGTCTGGGGCTCTCCATGTGTGTTACTGTGCAGGGTCAGGCTTGGCTGCCAAACTGTAGCCGGGGGGTGGGGTGGGGGGAATGTTAACGGAAGGCTGTGCAGTCCACACTCGGCGATGACCACATACCTTCTGGAGTGAGGGAGAGAGAGAGAGACTGAGGCAAAGACACGGCCCAATGGCCACGCGTGGTCTCACGCTGGCTGGGTGAGTCCCCCTTACCTCGTTTTCAAATTCTTCCCCTGAATTCACTGGGTAATTCTCTTTCTCCAATGGTTCCTCTGTGATGCTTAACTCTGGGAAATAATAGTCATCGTCGTAGTTATCGTAGTAGCCCGTTTCCACGGTGGGGTACTCTACAACGGTGGGTTCAGGGGTGGTTCCAGGGATGGTGACCGTGGTCTCCTCCAGCACCTCTTCCGGCGCTTCTGTCTGGCTCTCCTGTTAATTGGTAAAGGATCAATCATTCAGAGACACCACTGGAGCCTCGTGCATTCAATAGTCAATAGTCAATAGTCAATTTATTTGTCACATACACACAATGTGCAGTGAAATCAAAGATTACCCGCAGTCCAACAATAAGACCAATAAAAATAAGCAATAAAAATGCAATAACATCATAACCAACACCAAACAAAAAGAAACATCCATCACAGTGAGTCTCCTCCAGTCACCTCCTCACTGTGATGGAAGGCCAGAATGTCTTTTCTCTTCCCCTGCCGTCTTCTCCCGCGGTCAGGCTGTTGAAGTTGCCACGTTGGGGCGGTCGGGGCTCCCGACATTGAAGCCCCCGCCGGGCAGAGAAAATCCCGCGGCCTATTTCAGGCCGCGCCGGACGGTGAAAGGTCCGCGGCGGGCCGACCCAAGCCCCACGATTCGGGGCGGGCGAAGACGCTGCCGCTGCCGGAGCTCCTGATGTCGGCCCCCACCCAGGGGCCTGCGGGCTTCCGACGTCCACGCGGCCCGCGCCGAAGCCTCCGGACACGAGTCGCAGCCGGTCCCGAGCATCCGAAGGCAGCCAGCGCCGCATGTGGTGAGTCCGGGCCGCGGGCTCTGCGAACCAGAGCCCAGGTGGTCCCAGGTGGAGGCCACCAGCTCCAGGTGGTAGGCCGCAGCGGGAACGGAGACACGGAGGCCCAGAAAACAAAGGTCGCGTCTCCGTTCGGAAGAGACAATTTTACAGTTTTACAGTCCCCCCCCCCCCACATAACACACAATCACAAACACTACATCATATCTAAACTACAATCAAGACAAAAAACAACAAAAAACACAAAAGACAAACGGACTGCAGGCAAGCCGCAGCTGCGAGGGCTGGGCAGGGCAGGACATCCCGTGCCTGTTCCATTCCCCCCCACCGTGGCCCCGCTTGCAATGTGCCCCTTCGCCAATCCGGCCCACGACTGATCAATCCAGCCCTCCCGCCCCATCCCCCAGTGTCCCTGAGGGTCCCACTCCCTCTGTCCATGTCACCGGCCCCTGCCCTCGTGACCGCCGTACCGGCACGACATCCCTGCCGTCCACAGCCACCCCTTCATAATTCCCCTGTGTGCCCCCTCCCCCCCCAATAACCCTGCCTCACAGGCCCCCATCCCCCAAGACCTCTGCCCTCTGCCCCAAGCTCCCACCACCGCGATCATAAGGTCATGAGGGATAGGAGTAGAATTAAGCCAATCGGCCCATCAAGTCTATTCCGCCTTTCACTCATGGCTGATCTATCTCTCCCCTCCAAACCCCATTCTCCAGCCTTCTCCCCATCACCTCTGACACACACACTAATCTATCTATCTCTGCCTTGAAAATATCCACTGACTGCCTCCTCAGCCTTCTGTGGCAATGAATTCCACAGATTCACCACCCTCTCTGACTGAAGAAATTCCTCCTCACCTCCTTCCTAAAAGAATGTCCTTTCATTCTGAGGCTGTGGCCTCTGGTCCTAGACTCTCCCACTAGTGGAAACATCCTCTCCACATCCACTCTATCCAAGCCTTTCACAATTCTGGTTGTTTCAATGAGGTCCCCCCTCTCACTCTTCTAAACTCCAGCGAGTGCAGGCCCACTGCCGACAAACGCTCCCCACTGACCTGTGCACTCACCCAGTGCCCCAAACCCTAATGCCCCGGTAGCCAATGGTCCTATGATGCTCCAATCCCCCCCAAAAGCCAGGATAACTCATTGCCCATTCTCCCACTGCCTGTCTGTCCCAATGCTCCATCATTCCATTATCCCCGTGCCCAAAGGCCCAATCCCCCAGAATCCCCAGCTTACCTGATGGTCTGGTACAGCAGTGACTGGGCCTGTGACCTGGGCACTGAAGTCTGTCTCCGCCCCCTCCACACCGTATTCTTTGTTTTTGTCATCATTGAGGTCTTCGTAGTAAGGATATTCGTAATAGTAAGAGTCCTCGGTGGGCTGGAAACAAAGCACGACGCTGCTGAGTAACCTGGTGATTGAGGGGTGTAGGCTGCACAGTGGTGCAGTGCTGATTCTTTAGGTGCTGGACGGGGCAGTCACTGGTGCCTGAGCGGCTGCTGTTAACTACCCCACTAGTTAAAACTCCCCGCTGTTTATTGTGGCTTTGTTTTAGCAGTGGCGTGGCGCTCTGGTCAACTCTGCCAGCACTGCACTCCCTGGGCTGGCAGCTCTTTATCCACATACTCTGGGGCTGACCAGTTCGGGAAGAAGGGAAGTGAGAGGGTAGAGGACAGGGTAGAAGGGGAGGGTAGTGGACTGGGGAGAAGGGAGGGTGGTGGACTGGGGAGAAGGGAGCAGAACTGAAAATGGAAGAGTGCAAGGGAAGGGCAGGTTTACGGAGCCAGACTATCAGAAGCCCTCCAGCACAAGCCCAGCTTGTGGTTCACCGCACTTCCACGTCGTGTCTTCACACTTTTTTAAAACCTTCAGTGTCAATCGTTTCTCTTGAGCTTTTCTCAAAATTAAGACATTAACCGCCCTAACCCAGACCTGCACATACATATTTCCAAGCTCCGTCACTGGGTACGTCCAACGGGGTAGATGGCGAAGGGGTTGAACAGACATGAGGGGGGGGGAAACATGAATAAGAGCGCCAGAGACCCTGGTTCGATCCTGACGTCGGGTGCTAGCTGTGTGGAGTTTGTGCGTTCTCCCTGTGACCACGTGGGCTTTCCCCGGGTGCCCCGGTTTCCTCCCACACACTCCAAAGACCCACAGGTTTGTAGGTCAGTTGGCCTCGGTTAAATAAAATTGCCCCAAATGTACAAAAAGTGGACGAGGAAATGGGATAACATAGAACTAGTGTGAATGGGTGATCGGTGGTCGATTGTGCTGAAGGGGCTGTTTCCATGCTGTATTTCTGAACTAACAAAAACGATCAAATTGGCAGATTAGTTTGTGGGATTCAACTTTCTCTAACATAGAGGGAAGAGGTCCAGCACGCTAGGACTCTGTTCATTGGGAGCGCAGGAGGATGAGGGGTGATCTTGAAAGAGGAGAAGACAATCGTGAGAGGAATTTCTTTTGAGGACTTTCGGTGGACTGGAGAATGAGAGGATGCTGGCAGGAACGGCTCCAAACATTTACTCAAAGCATTTGCTAAAGCGGCCGCTGTCCAGAAGCACCGTGACAACAGTCGACCCTGAACCGACGGAACGTGACCATTCCACCTGGCGTGGTCACCGACCGAGAGGTCACTTTCTCTCTCCCTCCGTTTCATAACAAGAGGAGTTGAGTATAGGAACAAAGAGGTCCTTCTGCAGTTGTACAGGGCCCTGGTGAGACCGCACCTGGAGTACTGTGTGCAGTTTTGGTCTCCAAACTTGAGGAAGGACATTCTTGCTATTGAGGTAGTGCAGCGTGGGTTCACGAGGTTAATTCCCGGAATGGCGGGACTGTCGTATGTTGAAAGACTGGAGCGGCTAGACTTGTATACACTGGAATTTAGAAGGATGAGAGGGGATCTTATCGAAACATGTTCCCAATGTTGGGGGAGTCCAGAACCAGGGGCCACAGTTTAAGAATAAGGGGTAGGCCATTTAGAACGGAGATGAGGAAAAACTTTTTCAGTCAGAGAGTTGTAAATCTGTGGAATTCACTGCCTCAGAAGGCAGTGGAGGCCAAGTCTCTGAATGCATTCAAGAGAGAACTAGATAGAGCTCTTAAGGATAGTGGAGTCAGGGGTTATGGGGAGAAGGCAGGAACGGGGTACTGATTGAGAATGATCAGCCATGATCACATTGAATGGCGGTGCTGGCTCGAAGGGCCGAATGGCCTACTCCTGGCACCTATTGTCTATTGTCTATAATAAGGGGTTGGCCATTTAGAATGGAGACGAGGAAAAACCTTTTCACTCAGAGAGTTGTGAAGCTGTGGATTTCTCTGCCTCAGAAGGCAGTGGAGGACAATTCTCTGGATGCTTTCAAGAGAGAGTTAGATAGCGCTCTTAATGATAGCGGAGTCAGGGGGTATGGGGAGAAGGCAGGAACGGGGTACTGATTGTGGATGATCAGCCATGATCACATTGAATGGCGGTGCTGGCTGGAAGGGCCGAATGGCCTCTTCCTGCACCTATTGTCTATTGTCTATTGTCTATTGTCTATTGTCTCTCTCTCTCTCTCTCTCTCTCTCTCTCTCTCTCTCTCTCTCTCTCTCTCTCTCTCAAGGAGCAGAGCAGTGCAGTGAAAGCAAGCTCGATGCTTCGGAGCCGTCCCTGTCAGTGGGAGTGACTCAGTGACCTGCCCAGCCCGTTCCCTGTAGCTCACCGATGCATCCCAGCTGGAAATAAAGAGCAATTTCCAGGAAGCTGCAAAGTAGAATTGGAGGAATGTCATAACAGGATTCCTTGGAGCACATTTGTTTATTAATGTGGAAACGCGATGGGGAAGGAGAGAATGGCAGGCATTTCTCCAGGGTGCGGTTAAACCTCATGCAAATAACTCGCGCCAAAGGACACAGAGTGCTGGAGTACCTCAGCAGGTCACGCAGCATCTCTGGCGAACATGGATGGGCCACGTGTCGGGCCGCGACCCTTCTTCAGCCTGACGTGCTGACGCGAGGAAGGTCTGACGAAGGGTCCTGACCCACCCATATTCTCCAGAGATGCCGCCTGACCCGCTGAGTCCATCCTTGTGTCCAACTTTGGTATTGAACCAATGTGGTGGCGCAGCGGTAGAGTTGCTGCCTTACAGGACTTGCAGCGCCGGAGACCCGGGTTCGATCCCGACAAAGGGTGCCATCCGTACGATGTTTGTACGTTCTCCCCGTGACCTGCATGGGTTTACTCCCAGATCTTCGGTTTCCTCCTACACTCCAAAGACGCACAGGTTTGTAAGTTAATTGGCTTGGTAAATGTAAAAAATGTCTTTAGTGGGTGTAGGATAGTGTTAGTGTGTGCGGTCATGGCTGGCCGGTGTGGACCCGGTGGGCTGAAGGGCCTGTTTCTGTGCTGTATCTCTAAACTAAACTAAACCAGCATCTGCGGTTCCTTTTCAATACACTATTACCTGAGAAGTGTTTGATGGGACATTGCACAGGGAACTTTACTCAGCATCTAATACTTGGTATAGCAGCCCTGAGTAACTGGGGAGTACATCAGGAGTAGCAATCTTGCCCTATTTCCACCCCCCATCCACCTCCTCAGTTGCCTCCGTTCTCCAACACAGAGTTACTGGATTATTGTTTGTACCGTGTGATAAATTCTGAGTTAGACAGGTTCCCACAGGTAGGTGGGATAGTGGAGAAAGCGCATCTGAAGTCACAGGGGAAGTCAGGACCCCAGGGTAAGGCCAACAACTTCAGCTCAAGGTCAGATGTACTTAAACGGTTGTAAGGAATAGGAGTAGAATTAGGCCATTCGGCCCATCACATCTACTCTGCCATTCAATCATGGCTGACCTATGTCTCCCTCCGAACCCCATTCTCCTGCCTTCTCCCCATAACCTCTGACGCCCGTACTAATCAAGAATCTATCTATCTCTGCCTTAAAACTATCCACTGACTTGGCCTCCACGGCCTTCTGTGGCGAAGAATTCCACAGATTCACCACCCTCCGACGAAAGAAATTTCTCCAGATCTCCTTCCGAAAAGAACGTCCTTTAACTCTGAGGCTGTGACCTCTAGTCCTCGACTCTCCCACTAGTGGAAACATCCTCTCCACATCCACTCTACGGTGATCAGCCAGTTTCTTTCCCCACAGATGCTGCCTGCATTTAAGATCTCCCCATCTTATCTATCAGGAGGTACTTACATAGTCATAGGTGTCGGGATCTTGATTCTGTGGCGTTTCGGGGAGTGGGGTGTCACAGTCAGGGCTGTAGTGTGCGCAGTAGTCATAGGCTGCTCTGTGGTCTGCGATGATCAAGAATTGCTGGATATCCCCCTGTAAGAAGAAGGCAGATTACATCAATGGCAGAACTTGCAAAACACGGCCAACTTTCCATCAAAAGTCAGCAGCAATCATGTTCCTTTTGAACACGATGAGGCAATTTCGAGCCCGCGATCCCTGTCCTGACATTCAACAAGATCACGTTTGCACTTTGGCCTAATTCCAGAAACCAAGCAGCCCTCCAGAATCCTTCACAGCTTTAGTAACAAAATATGTCTCAGACTCAGAGTTAGAAGGAGCAATTGCTATTTATGTAAAGGAATTCTAGCCGTCGAACACCCTTTGCATGTTTTCTAATCTAATTCCTAAAGGAACAAGTCAAGTTCACCAAAGGTAGACACAAGAAGCTGGAGTAACTCAATCTGAAGTAGGGACTCGACCCGAAACGTCACCTAATCCTTCTCACCAGAGATGCTGCACGACCTGAAGTACTCCAGCTTTCTGTGTCTATCATCGGTTTAAACCAGCATCTGCAGTTCCTACCGACACAAGTTAAGTTCACCATTCTGTTTTACAAAGAGCCTCGACGAGAAACATTAACTATGTTCTCCTCCTCCACAGATGCTGCCTGACCAGCTGGCTGTTTACAGCATTTTCTTATTATGTTGGAAATTTTCTGTTTTTATTTAGGTTTTCCACCTTCTGCAGTTTATTTTAAAAGTTTCATTTTCTGTCGGCCTTTGTGGGAAATCGCACCCGTGAAGCGCTCCATTAAAACGCTACTTAAATGCAATAACGTCGTTATTGTTGTTGTATCAGAGCCCGTCCAGTGATCTTGAAGAAGGGGGTTTTCGATAAATTAAGTCAAACGTCAACATCGCAGTAAGATAAGCAAGTGCAGGTTGTTTAAAACAAACCCAAACCTCAGGATGAGTGCTGAATAAACAAGAGCTGTACGGGAAGGCAGAGAGCAAAATGACCCAATCCTTCACACGTTTGAAACCTTTCCAAGAAAAGCCTTTCCTCCAAACCCCTTCTCTCCCTGTTCAACCCCTTCATCTCTCAATAGACAATAGGTGCAGGAGGAGGCCATTCGGCCCTTCGAGCCAGCACCGCCATTCAATGTGATCATGGCTGATCATTCTCAATCAGTACCCCGTTCCTGCCTTCTCCCCATACCCCCTGACTCCACTATCCTTAAGAGCTCTATCTAGCTCTCTCTTGAATGCATTCAGAGAATTGGCCTCCACTGCCTTCTGAGGCAGAGAATTCCACAGATTTACAACTCTCTGACTGAAAAAGTTTTTCCTCATCTCCGTTCTAAATGGCCTACCCCTTATTCTTAAACTGTGGCCCCTTGTTCTGGACTCCCCCAACATTGGGAACATGTTTCCTGCCTCTAACGTGTCCAACCCCTTAATAATCTTATACGTTTCGATAAGATCTCCTCTCATCCTTCTAAATTCCAGTGTATACAAGCCTAGTCGCTCCAGCCTTTCAACGTATGACAGTCCCGCCAATACGGGAATCAACCTAGTAAACCTACGCTGCACGCCCTCAATAGCACGACCTCTCCTGGGCTGCACCCTCCTCAGCTCAGCTGCCATTGCGCATTTGCCCACTGTGAGGCGCTGGAGAACCACTGTTCCCATCCCACCTGATGGATGGGATGGAGGTGGCTGCTTGCTCTCACCGCTCAGCTGTACTGCCCCCCAAGAGTGGGCTCCAGCCCGTTTACAGAGGCGTCAGCATGCAACCCGTGCTGGGTATCGTCGTTCTGAGGAGGACTTCCACTGGTGGAGTGAGAGGTGATACCGAGGGAACGTGCAACACTGCTGTGGAGGGCGGGCTGGATCATTGGGGATGCAATATTGAGAGTTGCACTGTCAAAGTACCGAGAGACACTCCGTTCTGAAGAAGGGTCGAGACACGAAACGTCTCCTGAGATGCTGCCTGACCCGCTGAGTTACTCCAGTATTTTGTGTCTGCCTTCCATTCTCAGAGGAGCAGTACTGAGGGAGTGCCGCACTGTCACAGAGGGGCAGTACTGAGGGAGTGCCGCACTGTCACAGAGGGGCAGTACTGAGGGAGTGCCGCACTGTCACAGAGGGGCAGTACTGAGGGAGTGCTGCACTGCCAGAGCGGCAGTACTGAGGGAATGCCGCACTGTCACAGAGGGGCAGTGCTGAGGGAGTGACACACTGTCACAGAGGGGCAGTACTGAGGGAGTGCCGCACTGTCAGACTTTAACCAGTGTTAGTCCCATGCTCTCTTCCTCCCCCCGTCACACTGTACACACACCCCACGTTATGTAAGCCTTTCCCTCCCCCAGCTTCCCGTGTTACTCTAGGGATTTACACTGACGCACCCCCTTGAAACAGGACCCCCCAGGTGGATGCTGACACGTCCATGAGCTTCACACACACACACACACACACACACACACACACACACACACACACACACACACACACACACACACACACACACACACACACACACACACACACACACACTAATGCCCTGCAGCTGCTGCTTCTAAACATCTGTCAGGCAATCCGCATGGAGCTGTGAACATGGGGGCCGAGCATGTCGAAGCAGGATCGGGGCCACAGCTGCAGACAAAACCTGCCCCTACATCCCACCTGCATCGCTGCCTCAGGACCCACTCCAGTCCCTGCTGCCTTCAGTGCAGCGGAGACAAGCCCTGAAACCCCTCTGGTCCACACTGCTCCCTCCCTCATTCTCCAGCGTGACCCCCCCCCCCCACCGTGGGAATGCTGGCTCTTTGGCCAAGTGCCCGGCAGTGATGCAAACCGTTGTCTTGCTGACGTGGCGCGCTGGTAAACCGGGGGTGGGATCGTCAGATATCAGATGCTGGTTCTTTTCCAGAGTTCCCTTTAGAATAATAGTTCATGCTAATCCAACGCAGTTATATCTGTGCCTCTACGTTGGGCCACACGAGGAACAAGGCGATCAGTCCCATGTGAAAGGCCAAACGATTGACAGCATGGGAAAGCTGATGGGGTGATGGAGAGCAGAACACAGAACGGAGAACAGTTCAGCACAGAGAACGGGCCCTTCTGTCCACAATGTCCGGGCCGACCATGATGCCAGGCTAGACACAAAATGCTGGAATAACTCAGCGGGACAGGCAGCATCTTTGGAGAAAAAGAATGTCTCCAGAGATGCTGCCTGTCCCGCTGAGTTATTCCAGCATTTTGTGTCCATCTTCGATTTAAACCAGAGTCTGCAGTTCTTTCCTACACATGTTGCCAAGCTACACTAATAGAGAGCCAAGTACAGGTCAGCACAGTGGTAGAGTCGCTGCCTTACAGCGCCAGAGACCCGGGTTCCATCCTGACTACGGGTGCTGTCTGTATGGAGTTTGTACGTTCTCCCCGTGACCGCGTTGGTTTTCTCCAGGTGCTCTGGTTTCCTCCCGCATTCCAAATACAGGCAGGTTTGTAGGTTAATTGGCTTTGGTAAATTGTCTCTGGTGTGTAGGGTAGAACTAGTGTATGGGTGGTTGGCACGGACTCGGTGGGCTGAAGGGCCAGTTTCCACGCTGTGTCTCTAAAAACTAAAACTGATCGCTTATGCCTGTACACGATCCATGTCCCTCAATCCCCTGCATAGCCAGGTGCCTATTTAAAAACATTCTCAATGCCACTATCGTATCTGCCTCCACCACCAACCCTGGCACTAAGTTCCAGGCTTCCACCACCCTCTGTATAAAAGCAACTTGCCACACACATCTCCTTTAGACTTTGCCCCTTTCGCCTGAAAACTGTGACCTCTGGTCTTTGACATTTCTACCCTAGGGTGCAGGTTCTGGAGGTGGGTGGAGAGGGTGATCAGGGTAGAAAGAATGGGCAGAGGGCAGAAATAAGGAGATGGAAGGATGTGGGAGAGGGAGAGGGAGAGGGAGAGGGAGCAGGGAGAGGGAGAGGGAGAGGGAGAGGGAGAGGGAGAGGGAGAGGGAGAGGGAGAGGCAGAGGGAGAGGGAGAGGGAGAGGGAGAGGGAAGAGAGGAGAGAGGAGAGAGGAGGGAGGAGAGAGGAGAGAGGAGAGGGAGAGGGAGAGGGAGAGAGGAGAGGGAGAGGGAGAGAGGAGAGAGAGAGAGGAGAGAAAGACAGGACAGTGCACAGCAAAAAGGAGAGGGTGAGAGGGGGTAGTTTAGAGAGTGCGGTGTGAGAGGCGCTGAGGACAAACGTCAGAGAGAACGGTGGCACAAAATGGAGTGTCCAGAGACAGAGAAGGAAAATCAGAAGGAAAAGCTGCAGGGCAGGAGAAGGAGAGAGAATTTAATGGGGAAAGAGAATAGGGAAGAGGGCAAGTCTAAAGAGTGGTCTCGACCCAAAACGTCACCTATTCCTTTTCTCCTGAGATGCTGCCTGTCCCGCTGAGTTACTCCAGCTTTTTTGTGTCTACCTTGGGTTAAAACCAACATGTGCACAAGGAACCGGGTTCAGACAGAGCAGACGACCGGAGGGCCGAGAGAGGAGCAAGAAATAGTCAAAGTCTCTGGGAGAACGGTGGGACAGGCGAAAGGAAGAAAGATGATTGACCTCATTAAGAGCTCAGAAGCTGACAGTAAACCGTGGCATTTTAAGTAACAAATGCATTCCCATGGCGTGGAAACAGATGGGGAACAACATTGTGCAAGAACCGTAGAGATTCAATTAAAACCATGTCAAATAAACCCCCATCCAAATCTGGTCGGACCCCTCGATGCATACTTGCACGAGCCAAACTCCTTCTGGCACAAGTAACCAGCACGATCGTCAAATAAAATTAACATATTGTGCTTTAAACCATCCATATCTTTGAAAATAATTGTTTCTGGTGAATGCCCTACGGCACTGTTCACTGTAAGTCAGATTCCCAGCTGTTATCAGGCAACTGAAACCATCCGACCAACAACTAGAGAGCAGTCCAGAACCACTATCTCTCTGAAGAAGGGTCTCGACCCGAAACGTCACCCATTCCTTCTCTCCAGAGATGCTGCCTGTCCCGCTGAGTTACTCCAGCATTTTGTGTCTACCTTCGGTTTAAGCCAGCATCTGCAGACCGTTCCTACACACTACCATCTACTTCGTTGGAGACCCTCAGACTATCTTTGATTGAACTTTACTGCACTTTATCTTGCACTAAACATTATTCACATTTTTCCCTTTATCATGTATCTGCACACTGTGGCTGGATCAACTGTAATCACGTACTGTCTTTCCGCCGACTGCTTAGCACACAACTAAAGCTTTTCACTGTACCTCCTCGGTACACGTGACATTAAACGAAACTAAACTAAGGTGATGCATTTATTTTATAAAGAGTTGGAAGGCATACTCTGCTCTCTGAGAACTATATTCTGCACTCTGTATCCTCCCCTTTGCTCTACCTGTTGCAATTGAGTTTGAGTTGATTGTATTTAAGGAGAGTATTATCTGGATTTGTTGGATGGCATGCAAATTCATTGGATAGCATGCAAAAAAAAAGCTTTTCACTGATCCTCGGTGCATGTGACAATAATAATCATAGTCTGTAAACCTAGATGCAGCCCAGACAATCAGACAAACCAACCTTCCTTCCACCGACTCCATTTATACCTCACGCTGCCTCGGCAAGGCCAGCAGCATAATCAAGGACCAGTCTCACCCCGGCCACTCCCTCTTCTCCCCTCTACCATCGGGCAAGGGGTACAGAAGTGTGAAAACGCACACCTGCAGATTCAGGGACAGTTTCTTCCCAGCTGTTACCAGGCAACTGAACCGTCCTCCCACAACCAGAGAGCGGTCCTGAGATACTATCTACCTCATTGGAGACCCTCAGAACAATCTTTAATTCGACTTCACTGGACTTTATCTTGCACTAAAACTAAACGTTATTTCCTTCATCATGTATCTGTACACTGTGGATGGCTCAGTTGTAACTGTGGTCCTTTACAAGCTCCACTGGCTCCCCATCCCCCAGAGAATCCAGTACAAAATCCTCCTCATGACCTACAAAGCCCTCCATAACCTGGCCCCATCCTACCTGACCGACCTCCTCCACAGACACACTCCCACCCGTACCCTCCGCTCTGCTGCTGCTAACCTCCTGTCCCCCCCCATCCGGACCAAACTCAGATCCTGGGGGGACAGGGCTTTCTCCATCGCTGCTCCCACCCTCTGGAACTCACTACCTCAAACCGTCAGAGACTCCTCCTCACTCACCACATTCAAAACATCACTGAAGTCTCACCTGTTCAGCACTGCCTTCAACCACTGACCGTCACCTCACCTTATTTTTCCTTTTCTGTTCGTTTACTTATTTATTTATTTATTTTTTCTATGTTTTAGTAAACCCTGTAAAGCGTCTTTGAGTTTTTAGAAAAGCACTATACAAATGTAATGCATTATTATTATTATTAGTAGTAAAATCCTTGATGAAACTGGTCACAATTGGAGGAAATTTTCTTGACCTGAAAAGTCACCCATTCCTTCTCTCCACAGATGCTGCCTTTGAGTTACTCTGAGTTACTCCAGCATTTTGTGTCTATCTTCTGTGTGACCAGCATCTGCAGTTCCTTCCTACACAGCCAGATTGTTCTTGGTAAGAGGGCCGGTACCGGCAAGAGCAGGTTGAAGTTCTGGAGCTCAGAAACACTTGTCTCGGTTTGACATGTATTTCTGGTTTTTACCGTGGCTGGTGACAGGTTAGGCAAGATTGAGACACGTCTGGATTTCTTTTTTTTTTTTATATAAGTGCGAGACAAAAATCTCATCAGCGAGAAGTTTGCCGGCCAAGTGCGGTGCCTGAAGTACGAGTGCGGAATAAACGGACCTGCCGCTCTCGTGGTTAGATGCCTGGCAGTTTGCGTCATCAGGTGAGATAGTCTTGGAACAATGACAACTCACTAGCGTTGCCAGAACATGACGGAACCGTGAGTTACGTCAGGCACATTCATCAGGCGAGGTTTTCCCCAGGGGACTCAGCCACACAGGGAGCAGAGATCCAGAAATGCTGCCTGTCCCGCTGAGTTACTCCACCATTTTGTGTGCCTACCTTTGATTTAAACCAACATCTCATTGAACGTTTCATTGAGCGTACGCCGTGCTTCTGCGTGACAGAATTTCATCGTTCTGTTTCGGGGGCGTACGGCGATGAAACACTTTTGCCTCTCGTTAAAGTCGTTGCTGGATTTCCCATAAAGATGGAAAGAATGAGTCGTTGTCGGATTTCAACCCGTATCCGATTGGAACATGAGAGAGAAATGTTCTTGGGAGTGATGTTGGGCTCAGGGTTTCGAAGCGACTGAACAGACCTTGCCATGGTCAGAAGGTTGGCACGGAGTCCAAGGAGTTGGAGCCACAGCTGTTCCTCCTTAAGCTCAAGTTCATACTTGGCAGGGCACCCCGCTGCAGTTTTCAGCTTGGGCCCCGGCCACTTAAGCTGCCAATTATCCTGTTGCCAATTCTCACTGTTTGATCACCTGGTTAAAATGGCTGTTCAGCAAAAAGCTGCCTGCGTCCCACACACCCTGACACATGGATGGCTCGATTGTAATCGTGCATTGCCTTACAGCGCACGCAACAAAAAGCTTTCCACTGTACCTCGCTACACGTGACCATCAACTAAACGAAACAAGAGTAGTTGAGTAGGATACTGGATTAAACCGAAGATAGACCCAAAAAGCTGGAGTAACTCAGCGGGACAGGCAGCAACTCTGGAGAAAAGGAATGGGTGATATTTCGGGACGAGACCCTTCTTCAGACTGAGAGTCATGGGAAAGGGAAATGTGAGCTGTAGACGGTGATGTAGAGAGATAAAGTACAAATGAATGAACGATATGCAAAAAAGTGATGGTGATCAAGGAAGCAGGCCGTGGGCTAGGTGAAAATGAGTTACAGACAATGAGACTCACCAGGACGACGTTGAAACCAGTAAAATGACTACGGTGGGGGTGGGACGGAGAGAGAAGGATGAGAGGGGATCTTATCGAAACGTACAAGGTAATTAAGGGGTTGGACACGTTAGAGGCAGGAAACATGTTCCCAATGTTGGGGGAGTCCAGAACCAGGGGCCACAGTTTAAGAATAAGGGGTCGGCCATTTAGAACTGAGATGAGGAAAAACATTTTCAGTCAGAGAGTTGTGAATCTGTGGAATTCTCTGCCTCAGAAGGCATTGGAGGCCAATTCTCTGAATGCATTCAAGAGAGAGCTAGATAGAGCTCTTAAGGATAGCGGAGTCAGGGGGTACGGGGAGAGGGCAGGAACGGGGTACTGATTGAGAATGATCAGCCATGATCACATTGAATGGTGGTGCTGGCTCGAAGGGCCGAATGGCCTACTCCTGCACCTATTGTCTATTGTCTAAGTTTTTTCTTCGGTTTGAAAAAAAATCACTCAGAGAGTTGTAAATTTGTGGAATTTTCTGCCTCAGAGGGCAGTGGAGGCCAATTCTCCGGATGCTTTCAAGAGAGAGTTGGATAGAGCTCTTAATGATAGCGGATTCAAGGGGTATGGGGAGAAGGCAGGAACGGGGTACTGATTGAGAATGATCAGTCATGATCACATTGAATGGCGGTGCTGGCTCGAAGGGCCGAATGGCCTACTCCTGCACCTATTGTTTATTGTTTATTATTATTTATCAGCCATGATCACATTGAATGGTGGTGCTGGCTTAAAGAGCTGAATGGCCTCCTCCTGCACTTATTGTCTATTGAGAGGGGGGATGCAAGGGTTACTTGAAGTTAGATAAATCAATATTCATACCGCTGGGTTGTAGGAAGAGTTGGGACCCAGGACACTCTGGGCGTTTGGTCACCCATCCCGACATCAGGAGAAAGGGATCATGGGTAATGCTCACAGAGGGCTGGTGCTCGACTATCCAAACTTTCAGCCGATCGTCTGCCTGAGCCAACATTCTGCCTCTCACCGGTCAGCACTGACCGTGTGGGCACAGCTACTGCACCTTGGGGGCACACTCACTGACAGCCGTTGTGATATTTGACAGTCACCAGCAGTATGAGGTTTGTGTAGGAAGAAACAAGCAGATGCAGGTTTACACCGAAGATACTAGAGGAGCAAGATGAACCACTCCGTTGAAATCGCCTATACTGAAGTGTAGTACGCAAAGGAGCCATTTTAGTAAGCAAGTCCCGCCATTCGCTATGCCTCTCGCAGTGTAATCAGTGTCTTCGGGGGACAGTATGTGTGATGATACCATTAAAATGCAGAATATATCTCATCTATCAATTCACAGATTTTTGTTATTTTTCTTTTAAAATGTTTCTGCAAGTTTCTGTCGACTAAAATGGCGCCATGATTTTTCAGGTCGAGTGGTCTATCTTGTTCCTCTAGTATCTTTGGTTTACACCGAAGATAGACACAGAGTGCTGGAGGAACTCAGCGGGTCAGGCAGCATCTCTGGAGAAACAGGATGCCTGACTCGGTCTGAAGACGGGATCCGACCCCGAAATGTCACTCATCTATTTTCTCCAGGGATGCTGCCTGACACGCTGAGTTTCTCTAGCATTGTGCATCTACCAGCAGGATGAGGTTTACTCACTTTACGACAAGGAGAGACAAGCTGCACAGCAGATCGTTGGCCCACTCACCTCTCCTGGCAGCCCTGGCCACCTCAGCTCAGTCCGGTCCCATCACTGCTCATTTGTTTTCATTCCTAACTTGGCCGCTGCAGCCATCTTGCAGTGTCAGGAGACAGTGATTGTTTGGCTCAGCTGGTTCAAGCATCAGCTCTCATTACAATCTACCAGCAGTTGTTGGCTTCTGCAGTGAGGTGAATGCTTCGGGCCAGAAGGACGCTCCCCCCTCCCTGAGCCTTCCCCACCCCCCCCCCCTCCCCCCCCCTCCCCCCCCTCCCCCACCTCCAGCCTCCTCCTTCGGTTGACGTAGGGGGAAGGTTTTTTACACAAAGGATGGTGGGTGTCTGGAGGTGGTGGTTGAGGCAGATACGATAGTGGCATTTGTGAGACTTTAGGACAGGCTCATGGATGTGCAGGGAATGTAGAGATGTGGATAACGTGCAGGCAGATATGAGTTGGCCTTGGCATCATGTACGGCACAGACATTGTGGGCCGAAGGGCCTGCTGCTTTGCTGGACTGTTCTGGTGTTGGAGTTGTACGAGAGCTTGTGAGCAAACTACCCTCTGACACAGTGAGAGTGCTGGAACTGAGTGCTGCAAGCCACTGGCCGTGGGGATCAGTGGCAACTTGGGTTACATTCAACGACAGCAAGCCAAATGATCTGAATAGTAACAACTCCCTGGAGCTCATTTTAGAATGCTACGATAATGGAAAATACATAGAATCATCTGGTTTGTGCACCAGGCAAGGATTTTTATTGCAGAGTCTCTCTCCCTTCCAACCACAATGAGTCATTCCCTGAGCCAGATACATTTTGAAACTTATTAATACAGCTACTCTTAAAGTTAGATTGGTTTTAATTTTCTCCTGCTCGGCCATGCTGAAGCGATGCCCAGAGTTGCCTTAGATCGTGCTTTTGATCCAGCAAAGAGCCCACCCTGGCCCACATGGGACAGTGTGATATGGTTCTCTGCGATTGTCTTACCCGTTCAAAACAGGTATGGCTGACCTCTCTGGCCCAGGAATAGTCGAGTCTGTCCGTCTATTCTCATCATGCGTCCACAGTCCAAACCCCTTATGCAACTGCTGTCCAAGCAAGGATTGAAATTCCACCTCTACCATCAAGGGTCCCGACCGTAAGGCCCACGCCCTCCTCTTACTGCCACCGTCGGGCAGGAGGAACCAGAAGCCTGAGGTTGCACCTCAGCCGGTTCTGGAGCAGCTTTGTAGATTAATTTGGCTTCGGTAAAAAGTGTAAATTGTCCCTGCCGTGTGGGGTAATGCCAGTGTACGGGGTGATCACTGGTCGACGTGCAGACTCGGTGGGCCGAAGGGCCTGCTTCCGCGCTGTGTCACTATACTAAACATAACCAAAAAGCTACTTTCCTGAACTGATCTGCCCAACCCTAATCCAACCTCAGCAATGGAACTCCACACACCACCTAGTCCCATGTATAAAACAGATCTATAATACAGATCTATAGATCTATATGTATCTATAAAACAGATTCTGTAGACCACTATATAGGGCGGCACGGTGGCGCAACGGTAGAGTTGCTGCCTTACAGCGAATGCAGCGCCGGAGACTCAGGTTCGATCCTGACTACGGGTACTGTACTGTAAGGAGTTTGTACGTTCTCCCCGTGACCTGCGTGGGTTGGTTTTCTCCGAGATCTTCGGTTTCCTCCCACACTCCAAAGACGTACAGGTATGAAGGTTAATTAACTGGGTAAATGTAAAAATTGTCCCTAGTGTGTGTAGGATAGTGTTAATGTGCGGGGATCGCTGGGCGGCGCGGACTTGGTGGGCCGAAAAGGCCTGTTTCCGCGCTGTATCTGAAATATGAAAAAATATATATGTATATACCATAGACTACTGTAAACATTTTCTAAATGTGCATTTTTGCACTAGTTTCTTGGTTTTTTGTCTTTTTTTCTCATTGTCTTGCAGAATTTGTGTAACTTATGTATAATTGATGTTTTGTTGTGTCTTATCTGAGTCGATGTGCCCTTGCCTCTAAGATTTACATTATTGCTGTACCGCACGCTATTTATTAATATGACAATAAACTTGACTTTACTGGACTTGTTGGAGTTTCACAATTGGATGGAACAGAGACCAGACGTATACAGTGCTAAACCGTACACGAATGGGAATAGAGGGGAAGGGGGTCTTTTGCTCACAGAGTGGTGTGAGGAGATGGGAACCATCCTCTCTCAGGCTAGCAGCATCAGGAACCATTGGAGTCTTCCACACGCCCACCTTCTGTCGCGCAAGAGGGAGAGGGACTGTGGGCAGATGGGTAGACACCCGGCCTTGGCTATCTGTCCGAGACCAGAGTACGTCCATGACTCTTCATGCCAGGTTCCCACAGGTGACCCTGGAGCAAAGTGCCATTGAAAGCAAGCTGACAAGAACCCACCTGGAACACATTGAGCTTAGAGACAGGAGCAACGAAATGGGACTACACCGAGTTAGCAGAAACATAGAAAATAGGTGCAGGAGTAGGCCATTCGGCTCTTTGAGCCAGCACCAACTGATCATCCAGAATTAGTACCCCGTTCCTGCTTTCTCCCCATATCCCTTGATTCCGTTAGCCCCAAGAGCTATATCCAACTCTCTCTCGAATACATCCAGTTAGGATCAAGAGTGAACGTTTTTTAGTATTTAAAGGGTGTCTGTTTCTGGCAATGGCTAAAGGCCTCTCTGTGGATCTGGAGCCCTTTTCTAAATTGGGGATCTAATGGTCTGCCCAGTCCAGCCAAAAGCAACAGCAAACAAACTCCTTTCAAGATGTTTTCTTTCTACCCTTCAATAATTTGACTTCATGGTTTCATCTTGTCTGAAATCAAGGGACTTTGTCGCCTTGTCAACAACCTCCAAAGTCTTGACAAGATTGTCAAAAGTTTCCAAAATGGTAGGAAGAGTTGTGTCTTTTCAAGAAAAATACAAAATATAAAATACAGAAAACACGTTGACAAAGAATTAGTTACTGGGCTTTCATTCAATTGCTGAACCATGCTTCTCTTAGGTATTTCTGCAATTTTCATCAGACTTTGTGAACCAAGAACATTAAAATGCTGAATATACTGGAATTTAGAAGGAAGAGAGGGGATCTTATTGAAACATATAAGATTATTAAGGGATTGGACACGTTAGAGGCAGGAAACATGTTCCCAATGTTGGGGGAGTCCAGAACCAAGGGCCACAGTTTAAGAATAAAGGGCAGGCCATTTAGAACGGAGATGAGTCGAAAGGTCGAATGGCCTTCTCCTGCACCTATTGGCTATTGTCTATGAGGGAAAACTTTTTCCGTCAGAGAGTTGTAAATCTGTGGAATTCTCTGCCTCAGAAGGCAGTGGAGGCCAATTCTCTGAATGCATTCAAGAGAGAGCTGGATAGAGCTCTTAAGGATAGCGGAGTCAGGGGGTATGGGGAGAAGGCAGGAACGGGGTACTGATTGAGAATGATCAGCCATGATCACATTGAATGGCGGTGCTGGCTCGAAGGGCCGAATGACCTCCTCCTGCACCTATTGTCTATTGTCTAAAACTCAGATACTGAGCAGGTTGAAGCAGATATTGGAGTCTGAAGAAGGGTCCCGACCCGAAACATTGCCTCTCCATGTTCTCCGGAGATGCTGCTGGGAAGCAAACAGCGGCAGAATGGGACAAGTATCAAATAAAGATTAAATAAAGACACAAAGTGCCGCAGTAAGTCAGTGGGTCAGACGGCTTCTCTGGAGGAGGATGCACTCTTTCCCCAGAGCCCAGTTGATTATTCTCCTTGAAGTGCACGTCGAAGCCAAACGTTATGTTAAAGCAATCCCCACCACTCTTTCAGGCAGGGTTTTCCAGATCATAAAACATAAAACAATAGGAAAGAAACTTTACTTTGCCAAAACCTGATATACTCTGCCAATGAAAACTGTTCCTCCTTTTTTTACTTTGCAATAACCTCCTGAAATGTTGAACATCTCCATTAAATCTCCTCAATCTCCCCGCTCAAAGGAAACAATTCATGGCCTGTCATCACTTGCTGGACTTCGTCCCACCCCTACCTCGCTTTTCCAGCTTTCTCCCCCTTACTACAATTAGGGGGAGAACCGGAAACATTGCCCACCCATTCCCTCCACAGATGCTGCCTCAACAGGCCGGCTGGGTTCCTCCAGCACTTTGTGTTTTAATTCAAATTGTCTCATCTCTCCACACAGCGTGGGTGGCACGGTGGCACAAACTGCCTCACAGCGCCAGAGCCCCGGGTTCCATCCTGACTACGGGTGCTGTCTGTACGGAGTCTGTACGTTCTCCCCGTGACCGCGCGGGGTTTTCTCCGGGCGCTCCGGTTTCCTCTCACACTCCAAAGGCATACAGGTTTGTAGGTTAATTGGCTTCTGTAAATTGTAAAGTGTCCCTCGTGTGTAGGATAGCGCTAGTGCACGGGGTGATCGATGGTCAGCGCGGAATCGGTGGGCCGTAGGGCGCGTGGCCGCGTGGTATCACTGAAGTAAACTAAACTAAACTGATTTCTCTCGTCTCTGCACCGTCCATAAGAATTAGCACGAAGTGTAGATCATTTGGCCCTTCGAGCATGTTCTGCCATTCATGAAGATCATAATTGATTTACTTCAATTTTATTTTCCTGCTCCATTACTACGTAAAAATCTAGCAACCTGACGAATCTTCCCTCTGGTATGTTTCTGTTGATGAATTACTTTTCAATTTTGGCACATCCCTCATGGTCGGCAGTGACCTCTGCTGTCTTACATGCTTTTGAGACCTGATTCACCTACAACAGGCACTGGATAGACACCACCAAAACCATCTCCACAAAAGCCTCTAATTTCACCAGAAGATTAAGCAAACCAACTTGGATAGTGAGGAACTGCAGATGCTAGTTCCTCACTACACTGAAGATAAGACCCCAAAAGACCCAGCAAGCAACCCAACATTATGGTTTACTTCCAGGTCAACATGAGGCCACAACTGTGATTAGTACAGGTGTCAGAGGTTATGGGGATAAGGCAGGAGAATGGGGTTGGGAGGGAGAGAGAGAGATCAGCCATGATTGAATGGCGAAGTAGACTTGATGGGCCGAGTGGCCTACTTCTACTCCTATCACTTATGACCTCATAACATCCCCAGAGTTGTTCATTACACCTGCTCAGGTACATTGGACAGACCATGTGGTTTGCTTGCCTGACATTAGGCACCCAAAACGCACTCTATTCTGGACTCTGTCACGGGAAGAGATGATCAGGTCAACCATGGAAAGGATTCAAAGACGTGCTCAGAGGCCTCTCTGGATAAATGCAACATTCCTCCGTGTTCGTGGGAATTCCCGACTCGAGACTACCGAACGGAGAAGGAACGTCAAGACGAGAACATTGATAGCAAAAGGTGGAGTAAACGGTCAGAACCTTTTCTCCAGGGTCAAAGTCCAGGGAAAGGTCAAAGACTAGAGGGAATGGCAAAGTTTAAAGGTTTTGTTTACACAGAGGGTGGTGGATGCCTGGAATGCTTTGCCAGGGGTGGGGGTGGAGGCAAGTACCACAGTAGTGTTTAAGAGGCTTTTAGATGGGTAAGGAAAGGAGGGGTACGGATCACACGCGTAGGAAGGAACTGCAGATGCTGGTTTACATCGAGGATAGACACAATATGCTGGAGTAGCTCAGCGGGACAGGCAGCATCTCTGGAGAGAAGGAATGGGTGACGTTTCGGGAAGAAAGGCCTCCACCTGAAACTCCAGATATGGATCACACGGCTTCTGAGACTCTGCAGTTCCCACACTGGCTTCATCAACCACTTCTGAACCCACAGGTCAGGAGTGGAAGCTGGCCCTCCTCCATCCCTGGGGTACAGCCTGTCATGGTGACGTTCTACAGGGGCCTTCACAGCTTCAAGATGTCCCAAAGCACTTCACGGCCAAAGAGGTACTTAAGTACTTTGAGAAGTGCCGTCATGGTTAACTCTCTCCAAAGCTGCACATTCAACCCCATTTCACTTGTGTGTGTTGAACCTGTTCCTGTAAAAACATTTACACTTGCAGACCAAGGTGGGAAGCCAAAGGTTTAATGCGGAGCTGAGACCAAGTCTGGGCTTTGAACATTTTTTAGTGAAAGCTTATAAAACAAACAGGTTGAAAATGGCAAGATGACGAAACCACAGCCCCTCGGACACCGAAATTCCCACAGCACCGATTTTTAAAAAAAAGGACAGGCTAGTCGATCCGGCCACCAAAGTAAATAATCTGATCCTTATCAAGATGCAGATGGAGTCATAGAGTGACACAGTGTGGAAACAGGCCCTTCGGCCCAACTCGCCCACACCGGCCAACAATGTCCCTTAATCTTACCCGCCATCAATACTCTCTGCCTTACTTCATGCATTACAGCAGTGTCTGCACTTCCAAAGTATTTCACTGGCTACAAAACCATTTCCCGAGCCGCTAAAAGGTGCTGCAGTAACGCTGGCACTTTCTTCCTTCGCGGTTTATCCCCCCAAGGATTTGGAATGGTTTCATCGGGGAGCTGGAGGATTCACAAGGCTAACGTCGCGGTTCACAATCACGGTCAAACCCCCCACCAAAAACACCAACTTGGCCGGGTAGCCTGGAGGTGCCCGTGAAAGGCAGGTGCCCGTGAGAGGCAGGTGCCCGTGAAAGGCAGGTGCCCGTGAGAGGCAGGTGCCCGTGAAAGGCAGGTGCCCGTGAGAGGCAGGTGCCCGTGAGAGGCAGGTGCCCGTGAAAGGCAGGTGCCCATGATAGGCAGGTGCCCGTGAAAGGCAGGTGCCCGTGAAAGGCAGGTGCCCGTGAAAGGCAGGTGCCCTTGAAAGGCAGGTGCCCATGAGAGGCAGGTGCCCGTGAGAGGCAGGTGCCCGTGAGAGGCAGGTGCCCGTGACAGGCAGGTGCCCGTGACAGGCAGGTGCCCGTGAAAGGCAGGTGCCCGTGACAGGCAGGTGCCCGTGAAAGGCAGGTGCCCGTGAAAGGCAGGTGCCCGTGATAGGCAGGTGCCCGTGAAAGGCAGGCGCCCGTGAGAGGCAGGCGCCGCGAACACGAGTGGTTTGCGGACAAAGGAACTGTACATACAAGCATGCCGTGTGATGTTCTAGCTGGTGGCACCTGACCACGACTTCGCTAAGTAAAGCAACTTCAACTCAAACAAATAAGGGATCAGATCACCTTGCTTATTAACAGGGGCAGCACGGTGGCACAGTGGTCGAGGTGCTGCCTTACAGCGCCATTGACCCGGGTTCCATCCTGACTACGGGTGCTGGCTAGATGGAGTTTGTACGTTCTCCCCGTCACCACGGGGATGGGTTTTCTTCATGATCTTCGGTTTCCACCCACACTCCAAAGACGTACAGGTTTGTAGTTTAAATTGGCATGGTATAAATGCAAAAATTGTCCCCAGTGCGTGTAGGATAGTGTTAATGTGCGGGGATCACTGGTCTGCACGGACTTGGTGGGCCGAAGGGCCTGTTTCTGTGCTGTATCTCTAAACTAAATTAAACTAAACGAAACTTAAAGGAATGTTCCCAATCTGAGAAAATTGATTCTTTCCCTGTGTTTTTTTAAACTCCATGTAACATCCAGCTTAAGTCAAAAACCTTCAGCGCTGCCATCTGGAAATAAACTCAGTGGCGAGCCTGTATCAATAGACTCCATTACATGAGTTCATATGTTACAGGAGCAGAATTAGGCCATTCGGCCCATCGAGTCTACTCCGCCATTCAATCATGGCTGATCTATCTTTCCCTCACAACCCCATTCTCCTGCCTTCGCCCCATAACCCCTGACACCCGTACTAACCAAGAATCTGTCAATCTCCGCCTTAAGAATATCCATTGACTCGGCCTCCACAGCCCTCTCAGGCAATGAATTCCAAAGATTCACCACCCTCTGACTAAAGAAATCTCTTCTCATTTCCTTTCTAAAGGTAGGCCCTTTTATTCTGAGACTATGGCCTTTGATTCCACTAGACTCTCCCACTAGTGGAAACATAGAAACATAGAAAATAGGTGCAGGAGTAGGCCATTCGGCCCTTCGAGCCTGCACCGCCATTCAATATGATCATGGCTGATCATCCAGCTCATCCTCTCCACATCCACTCTATCCAGGCCTTTTGCTATTCGGTAAGTTTCAGCCAATATCTGGGAGAGCTCCTGATTCCTACCACACTTTGGGTGAAGAACCATCTCCTGACATCTTTCCTGAACAGACTTGATCTGCTTCTAAGGTTAAGCTCCATGTTCTGGCATCTTCCACCAGAGGCACCAACGTGTCTCCAAACACGCTCTGAAAGGCTCCACAAAACCAACAACGGATTGCAACCACGTCATGCACTCCAAAGCCCTTCACAGTGGCGGCACGGTGGCGCAGCGGTAGAGTTGCCGCCTTACAGCGCCAGAGACCCGGGTTCGGTCCTGATCACGGGTGCTGTCTGTACGGAGTTTGTACGTTCTCCCTATGACCTGCGTGGGTTTTGCCCGGGTACACCTGCTTCCTCCCACACTCCAAAGACGTTCAGGTTTGTAGGTGAATTGGCTTGGTAGGTTTGTAGGTTAATTGTAAATTGTCCCTAGTGTGCGTAGGATAGTGTTGATGTGCGGGGATCGCTGGTTGGCTCGGACTCGGTGGACCAAAGGGCCTGTTTCCGCGCTGCATCTCTAAGCTAAAGTAAATGTGGATTAAAAGCTTGCCCACATTTCATAACCAAGTAAAATAAAACATAAACTTTGAACGCAAGGATCCTTGGATCTGAGGTCTCATAAAATATATCAGGATCCTCCCTTATTAAATATACTATCACCCAAACCTTGGAAAGCAAGCTTGGCCAACTCCTTGCTCCCAATTCATGAGCCAGGCCAAGAACGTCACCCTCAGGGACCCACTGAGAGAACTCTGCAGGAGCTGCATTCTCTGCACGGCCTTGTGATCTTGGAGGAAAGTGGAGCCGCTGGAAGGCTGACATTACAGAAATGTGGTCACGGTAGAGGCAGTCCCGACCACATCACCGTGACATCTGTCTCCACCTCCTACATTCCCACTCTCCTCCTGCTGACTCATGCACCACGGAAACACAATCTTTCTTTCCATTGCTAATTGATTCTGTTTATCAAAATTATTCTTCAGCTCTCTGTCCGCACCCCTCCTAAATTTGAGGTCCACCCCTTGTTTACCGGTGGTGTTAGACTGGATCATTCAGTTCCACTCTCTCAGACGTTCGACATCCATTTCAGAGTACCTGCACTGCCAGAGGGGCAGTACTGAGGGAGTGCCACACTGCCAGAGGGGCAGTACTGAGGTAGTGCTGCACTGTCACAGAGGGGCAGTACTGAGGCAGTGCCACACTGCCAGAGGGGCAGTACTGAGGGAGTGCTGCACTGTCACAGAGGGGCAGTACTGAGGCAGTGCCACACTGCCAGAGGGGCAGTACTGAGGGAGTGCTGCACTGCCAGAGGGGCAGTACTGAGGGAGTGCCGCACTGTCACAGAGGGGCAGTACTGAGGCAGTGTTGCACTGTCACAGAGGGGCAGTACAGAGGCAGTGCCGCACTGTCACAGAGGGGCAGTACTGAGGCAGTGCTGCACTGTCACAGAGGGGCAGTACAGAGGTAGTGCCGCACTGTCACAGAGGGGCAGTACTGAGGCAGTGCTGCACTGCCAGAGGGGCAGTACTGAGGGAGTGCCGCACTGTCACAGAGGGGCAGTACTGAGGCAGTGTTGCACTGTCACAGAGGGGCAGTACAGAGGCAGTGCCGCACTGTCACAGAGGGGCAGTACTGAGGCAGTGTTGCACTGTCACAGAGGGGCAGTACAGAGGCAGTGCCGCACTGTCACAGAGGGGCAGTACTGAGGCAGTGCTGCACTGTCACAGAGGGGCAGTACAGAGGTAGTGCCGCACTGTCAGAGGGGCAGTACTGAGACAGTGCTGCACTGCCAGAGCTCTGCACTGTTGGCACGGGTTGCATCACTTGTGCAGCCAACGGAGTTGCTCTGAGGAGGCACTGCATCTCCATAAATCATTCGATCACTCACTTATCGGATCGCCTCAGTTGGAGGCATCTAATACACACTGGTCATCTGCACTCATCACAAACATCAGAAGGAATAAAGCCGTCATTAACTGCTAGAGACGTATTTCAGGACATCCCAAGGGTTCTAACGAGGTTAAGTCAACAGAAATCCCCAATCCTTCCTCTTCAATGGCGCTCACTGTTTTGGTTCCAGAGTTCACAATGTTCTCCAGAGACTTGGCAGATTCTTCCCACATCAACATAGACAACAGGAGACATAAGATGCAGCAGTGACTCAGGGCTGGAGAGAGAGAGAGTGGGGAGACAGAGAAACAGCGAAAAAAGACAGAGAAGGAGAGAGAGAAAAAGAGACGGGGAGAGGGGGAAGAAGGGGGGGAGGGAGAGGGGGAGGGAGAGGGGGAGGGGGAGAGAGAGAGAGAGAGAGAGAGAGAGAGAGAGAGAGAGAGAGAGAGAGAGAGAGAGAGAGAGAGAGAGAGAGAGAGAGAGAGAGAGAGAGAGAGAGAGAGAGAGAGAGAGAGAGAGAGAGAGAGAGAGAGAGTTGTCTGGGGTGGAGGGGTATTAGGGTGAGAGGAGAGGGGGATATTGGGGGCGAGATGGGAGAGAGGGGAGATTGGAGTGAGATAGGGGAGGGGGATATTGGGGGTACATTGGCAGAGGGGGGTGATTGGGGTGAGAGAGGAGGGGGGATATTTGGGGTGAGGTTGAGGGTCCTTGTCCCACGTGGCTCTCTCCCTCTCCCACAGCCTCTGCATTGTGAAGCAGGTTTTTCCAAAAACCCTTTCCCAAAACATTGCTGTACGAGCATTGAACATCCCTGAGAGAACATCATCTCTCCAGCTGGGGAAATGATACGAGAAACCAGGGTAAATGAATGCAAGATGTGCGTGTTATATTTGGCATGTTCTGGCTGGCTGTGTGAAGGCCAAGGCTCCAGTGTGTCCGTGAAATTAAATGTTCAACAAATGCAGAATGTTGGCGGTGAGGGTCTCTGCTGATTCTCTCCGCTCTGCGTGTCATTGATTCTCACTTCTCACTGAACCACAGGGAGTTTATCCTTCAGTCATATAGCACACGTGGGAACTGTGTCCAGGGTCGTCAACTGTCCCGTATTAGCCGGGGCATCCCGTATTTTGGGCTAAATTGGTTTGTCAGTCAGAGAGTTGTGAATCTGTGGAATTCTCAGCCTCAGAAGGCAGTGGAGGCCAATTCTCTGAATGCATTCAAGAGAGAGCTAGATAGAGCTCTTAAGGATAGCGGAGTCAGGGGGTATGGGGAGAAGGCAGGAACGGGGTACTGATTGAGAATGATCAGCCATGATCACATTGATTGGCAGTGCTGGCTCGAAGGGCCGAATGGTCTCCTCCTGCACCTATTGTCTATTGTCCCATATGGGACCGCCCTAGTCCCATATTAGGACTGTGGTTCCGCAAAGTGGGTTGCTACGCAACCTCCGTTAGGTGAACACACTCCGTTAGCCTGCACTGTCCCGGCCGACAGCGGAGTGTGTTCGCCTAATGGAGGTTGCATAGCAACCCGTCACTCGGCCCGGGCGGCCGCCATTGTTGGAGCGGGAGCACGTGGCCGCTGGCTGGGTGAGGTCACGTGGGGCGCGGAGTGGTGACGTCACCTTATCCCGTATCCCGTATTAGTCAGACAGGAAGGAAACCTGTGGAACACAATACAGAGTCCCTTCGGCCCATCGTGTCCATGCCAGCCCTTTGAAACTAGATGTATGAAAAAGTTCTGAACAAATCAGAGCCGGCACCGATGACCGAGGAAAGATGGAGCCCACAATGGTCCATTGTTGGCTGTGGATGAGGTGTTAACAAAGGGAGGAGTTATAGTCACACCTCCGCTCTTTCTCCAGAGCCAACGTCTCCCAATTACTAAACACTTTAACTCCCCCTCCCATTCCCACACTGCCCTTTCTGTCCTGGGCCTCCTCCACTGTCAGAGTGAGGCCCACACGCAAATTGGAGGAACAGCACCTCATATTTCACTTGGGCAGCTTACAGCCCAGCGGTATGAACATTGATCCACTGCTCACTTATGAAGCAATGTCAATCCAGTTTTGACAACTGCATGGAATGATGTGATGACACCTATTTCTGACCTCATCGTCCATTGCAAGCGAAAGATTGAGCTGAGTTTGCACTTGTGGTCAACCCCATTACAGGAAAGGTGTGGAAGCTTTGGAGAGGGTGCTGAGGAGGATCATCAGAACGCTGCCTGGATTAGAGGGCTCCAGCTTCAGGGAGAGGTCGGATAGACTTGGATTGTTTTCTCTGGAATGGCGGAGGTTGAAGGGAGTACATAAAATTATCAGAGGCATAGATAGGGTAGACAGTCAGAACCTTTATCCCCAGGGTGGAAATGCCCAATGCCAGGGTGAGAACTGTAGGGGAAATATTATGGAGATGTGCGTGGCAAGGTTTTATTTTACCGAGGGTAGTGGGGGTAGGGTTGCCAACCACCCCGTATCAGCCGGGACATCCTGTATATTGGGATAACTTAGGTTGTCCCGTACGGGACCGCCCTTGTCCCATATTAGGCCCGGGGAGGCGTTGTAGGCCTGGACGCTGTAGGCCCGGAGGCCCAACTGCCATCTAACGGAGGTTGCGTAGCAACCCGCTTCCCGGCCCGAGCGGCCGCCATTGGTGGAGCGGGAACACGTGGCCGCTGCCAGGGTGAGGTCACGTGGGGCGGTGACATCACCCTTTGTCCCTTATTTGGGAGTGAGAAAGGTGGCAACCCTAGGTGGGGGCCTGGTATGCAATGCCAGGGATGGTGGTGGAAGCAGATAAAATGGTGGTGTTTAGGAAGCTTTTAAATAGACACGTGGATTTGCAGGAAATGGAGGAATATGGATCACTTGCAGAAAGATGAGATCAGTTCCGATAGACTTCACGTTTAGCAATAACATTGTAGGCTGAAGTTCCTGTGCTCTACTGTTCTATGTTCTATAAATAAGTGAGAAACTGCGGAGGGTTACATAAATGCAGTGTATCAATGAAGTCCAGTTTAGGAGTGATTTAAGACAGCCCTTGTTTGCCCCCATTGAACCAGTTAATTTTGAAGTTTGGGGCTCAGTTTGAAATCTGGAGTTTTGTTAGGGAGTACAGAAAGTGCTGGAAATACTCAGCAGGTCAGGCACTGTGATCAGAGAAATAGTCAACGTTTCAGGTCAAACTTAAACATTAACTCCGCTTCCCTCATCACAGATGCTGCCTGACCTACTAAGCATTCCCCACATTATTTTGTTTCTATTTTAGATTTCCAGCATCTGTAGGTTAATGAATCCCTGGTGAACATTCTGTAGCCTTAACATGGTTACACGGTGGCGCAGCGGTAGAGTTGCTGCCTTACAGCACCTGAGACCCGGGTTCGATCCTGGCTACGGATGCTTGTCTGTACGGAGTTTGTACGTTCTCCCCGTGACCTACGTGGGGTTTCTCCGAGAACTTCGGTTTCCTCCCACACTCCAAAGACTCACAGGTATGTCGCTTAATTGGCTTGGTGTAAATGCACAAATCGCCCTTAGTGTCGGATGGTGTTAATGTGCAGGGATCGCTGGTTGATATGGACTCGGTGGGCCGAAGGGCCTGTTTCTGCGCTGCACTAAACTAATGGAGCCATGTTTGGGTGTGGAACACGCAGGCTAAACTGTGGATCAAAAGGATTTTTGATTTAAGCATTAAAGTGTTAATGAACACCTCAGCCACAAATCAGGGCTATGTCACAGCTTGTGGCAATTGTATAATTCAATCACTTAACAGGTTCTTGCCCGTCCTGTCATACTTTCAGTGCCGAACAAAGAAGAATTATTTAGATGATTGGACCCCTTCTGTTTATTTCATTATATGGAACAGAGAACATCACAGGAGAATCCTACAGAGAACATTTCAACCCACAATGTCTGTACTGAACTTAATAATAATAATAATAATGTATTTTATTTATATAGCGCTTTTCATATACTCAAAGACGCTTTACAGAGAATTAGAGAACATAGGGAAATGAATAAATAGATAAATAAGTAAATAAATAAACGAACAGAGAAAGGAGACAGAAGGTGAGGTGACCTTCAGTGGTTGAAGGCAGTACTGAACAGGTGAGACTTCAGCGATGTTTTGAATGTGGTGAGTGTGGAGGAGTCTCTAACGTTTTGGGGTAGTGAGTTCCATAGGGTGGGAGCAGCGATGGAGAAAGCCCTGTCCCCCCAGGATCTGAGTTTGGTCCGGATGTGGGGGGATAGGAGATTGGCAGCAGCAGAGCGGAGGGTGCAGGTGGGAGTGTGCCTGTGGAGGAGGTCGGTCAGGTAGGATGGGGCCAGGTTATGGAGGGCTTTGTAGGTTATGAGGAGGATTTTGTACTGGATTCTCTGGGGGATGGGGAGCCAGTGGAGTTTATAAAGGACGGGGGTGATATGGTCACGGATCGGGGTGTGGGTGAGTAGACGGGCAGCGGAGTTTTGAATGTATTGAAGTTTACTGATGATTTTTGAGGGTGCGCCAAAGAGGAGGCTGTTGCAGTAGTCCAGACGGGAGGTGATGAAGGCGTGGATGAGGGTTTCTGCAGCTGTGGAGGAGAGGGATGGACGGAGACGGGCAATGTTTTTGAGGTGGAAGAAGGCTGTCTTTGTGATGTGTTTGATGTGTTTGTCGAAGGAGGGGGCTTGATCAAAGATGATTCTAAGATTCCGGATGTGAGGTGAGGTGGATACTGGGAGACCATCAATGTTGAGGATGAAGTTTTGGGTGGATTTGGTGAGCGTTTTTGGACCAATGATGATGATTTCAGATTTGTTGCAATTGAGTTTGAGGAAATTTGATTGAAGCCAAGATTTTATTTCAGTGATGCCATGTTCAACTAATCTCCTCCGCCTGCACATGATCCAGATCCCTCCCTTCTCTGCATATCCATGTGTCTATCCAGTGGCCTCTTAAATGCCTCTATGGTATCGGCCTCCACCACCACCCCTGGCAGAACGTTCCAGGCCCCCACCATCCTCTGTGTGGAAAACCTTCCCCCAACATTTCCTTTTAAACTTTGCCCGGCTCGCCTTAAACCTTTGCCCACTAGTCTTTGACATTGTCACCCTCGTAAAAGGTTCGACCACGATTCTGTTACTTAATTAGCAATGGGAGAGGTTGTGAAAACTGGTGTTAAAATGGAAAGTGCACCTATTTGTGTTTCAATGTGTTTGAAGAATTTACAGGAAAATCATTGTTAATTCACGTTAATTGCATCAAATTATTTGTGTACGTTTTAATTTTATATTGCATTGAGTTTGCAAGTTTTATAAGGGTCCAGACCTGAAACATTAACTGTTTCTCTTTCTACGTACGTGGCCCCGACCTGTTCACTGTTTCCAGAATTCCTGTTTTGCTTCAGATTTCCACCATTTTTTACAAATTCATAGAATATATCCCATTACCAGCGAACAAACATGGTTGAAAGAGGAAAACAGGAGGAATTCTAAGCTCCCTGCACGGGCATGTTTTGTTCTAACTCTAAGCTCTCCAAAATGGTGCTTTGTTAGGTATTGTTTAGCATAAAGCAGTAATTTTAGTCGCCAATTTTTTCATGCAAGTTTTGCCAACAAAGGCAGTGATTAAACCTTTACCTCTAATTTCCCAAATCATCAAATGTTTAGCTGCTAACCTTCAGCTTTGCTTAACTATTTACTCACCAGAGGTGCTAAATGAGGAACAGCACCTCATAGTTCACTTGGGCAGCTTACAACCCAGCGGTATTTCTCTCTAACCAAGTGACCATTGCATCCCCTCTCCCTCCCCCCCCCCCCACCCCCCACCCTAGCCGTTGCACTACTTTCACTGTCATACTGAAGGGTGCCTGTATAACTCGCCCCACCTACCCCACAGCCAACAATGGACCATTGTGGGCTCCACCTTTCCTTGATCATCGTTGCTTTTTGCATCTTTCATTCATTTGTTCTATGGACCTTCTCCATCTCTCGTTTCCCTCCCCGCTGTCTCTCAGTCCGAAGAAGGGTCTCGACCCGAAATGTCACCACTTCCTTCTCTCCAGAGATGCTGCCTGACCCGGTGATTTACTCCAGCATTTTTGTGTCTATCTTCGGTGCTAAATTGGACAGCTGAATGGAAGGGCAGCAAGTGCCTTTGTTTTATGTTTCAGGAATCAAGGTAGCAGCCTCTGGTTTTGAACATTTGCTTTGATCTAACAACGGCTACAAACAGCCTGAGAATATCACCAAACAATGTCAGTGTGTCGACGAGGCGTACCATAGCTTCGCTTGCCAAAACGCCACCTTTAACCTCTTCCATATTCAACCTAAGCTGCTGAAAGAGGGTAAGAAAACCACATTGGCCCCAAAAGCAACAGCAAGGATTCCCAAAATGTAGACACAAAGAACTGCAGTCTGAAGAAGGGTCCAGACCCGAAACGTCACCTATCCTTTATCCCCAGAAATGCTGCCTGACCCATTGAGTTACTCCAGCACTTAGACTAGTTAGTTTAGTTTCGTTTAGAGATACAGCGTGGAAACAGGCACTTTGGCCCACCGAGTCCGCGCCGACCAGCAATCCCCGCACACACACTATCATACACACACTAGGGACAATTTATATTTATACCAAGCCAATTAACTTATGAATCTGTACGTCTTTAGAGCGTGGGAGGAATCTGAAGATCTCGGAGAAAACCCATGCAAGTCACGGGGAGAACGTACAAACTCCGTATAGACAAGCACCTGTAATCAGGATCTAACCTGGGTGTCTGGTGCTGGAAGGCAGCAACTCTACCGGGGGGCGCTGTAGGCCTGGACGCTGTAGGCCCGGAGGCCCAAGCGCTGTCTAACGGAGGTTGCATAGCAACCCGCCTCCCGGCCTGGGCGGCCGCCATTGGTGGAGCGGGAGCAACTCTACCGCTGCGCCACCGTGCCACCGTACTTTGTGCCTTTGCAAGTATTCCCATCTGCACTCGTAATTAAACCAGCCCATCAAATAATGACCTAATATTGTGGGAGGGCAGGTCCCCAATGATCGCATGGAGCTTGAAAGCCAACCAGCAAACTGCAATGGGAGGCAACCTATTGTATTCTGCTTTGGTCGCCCAGCTGCAGCAAGGATGTTCTTAGGCTGGAAGGAGTGCAGAGAACATGTACGACGATGTTGACAGGGCTTGAGAGCCTGAGCTTTAAGGAAAGGTTCATGAGGTCACATGTGATAGGAGCAGAATTAGGCCATTTGGCCCATCAAGTCTACTCTGCCATATCTCTCCTTCCTAACCCCATTCTCATGCTTTCTCCCCATAACCCCTGACACCCGTACTAAAGGTGATTTAGGTTGGACAGGCTAGGACCTTATTTCACAGAGTGCGGAGGCTGAGGGGTGATCGTATAGAGGTTTAGTTTAGTTTAGTTTAGTTTATTCTCACGTGAAAACCTTTTGTTGTGTATGTAGAATCATGAGGGGAATAAGTAGGGTGGATGCACAGAGTCTTTTTCCCCCAGAGTAGGAGAATCAAGAGGACAGGTTTAACGTGAATTGTCCTGAGTGAGTTTGGTCAGCGGAGAATCCTCTCCCAAGACCCACTAGCAATGCCTTCCCAATGCTACCTACTGAAGGAGGTTGTGACAACCCCCTGTCAGGGTTTAAGGGGAGAAGGCAGGAAAATGGGGTTCGGAGGGAGAGGTAGATCAGCCATGATTGAATGGCGGAGTAAACCTGATGGGCCAAATGGCCTAATTCTGCTCCTATCACTAATGATTTTATGATACCGTGATAAGCTTTTGTGTGCAAGTAGAACCTAACAGCAAAGATGATCTTATTCACCAAGTCAAAAGGATCTCTGACAAGCTGAAATGCCAAAAACCCAGCAGCTTCTGTTGAGATAGTTTTGTCAAGCATTTTGTATTTTGTAACATTTACAAATTAAACGCATTTGATTATATGCTATTAAAGGATTAGATAAAAGTTGTTTGTGCGTGTGAATTATTAATAGATCAGGTAGTGGCCATGTGCGTTTTACTGCTGTGAGATTCATTCATTAATCATGTCATGTCTGGCCCAGGATCAAAGAAAGAATGAGAGACATCCTTGTGTATCAGTTAACGTTCATTCAAGTGCTCTTAGGGCACCTTAGTTCACTCAGCATTACTAACATGCTCCCGACACCCTCCCCCACCCCAGACGTCCTGCTAGTTTCACTGTTCGTATCCTTTCGTTATCACCTCCTCCACAGCCAACAATGGGCCATTGTGGGCTCCTTGGCCCTCGGTGCCGGCTCTGATCTGTTCGCTACCTTTTCATACCTCTAGTCTCCCTCTCCCCCCAGCTCTCAGTCTGAAGAAGGGTCTCCCATTTCCTCTCTCCAGAGATGCTGCCTGACCCGCTGAGTTACTCCAGCATGTTGTGCCTGCCATTACCAAAAGACAGGCCATCTCACTGCTGTTTAACACTGTGTGCAATCGATTTACTGTATCTCTGCCCACGTGCAGAAAACAGTGGCAAACCTTCCAAATATATCTAACTGGCTATACAAATTCCGTGTTGTCTTTGAGCACAGAGAGAGGCAGAGCAGAAATGCAAGCTCTTCATTTCTATTTCAAGACCAACTACAGAAGCAATAATGAGCTCCAGAGAACAAGCCAAGTATAGCTTTATAAAAGGTTTCTTCTTGGCTTGCAAGCAGATGGAAAGACAGCATTTAATGCCCATTCCTGGTTGTGCCGTTTGGAGTCAACCACATCATGTGGGTTAGTTACGTGCAGACAAAACTGCTTGGTTATCTTTTGTGGACAAGACCAAAACCTGGCACCCAGAGAGCCCTGTTTTCAATCCATTGACTAGCAAGCCACTCCACCCAGTTTTGAAGTACTCTATCTCTGCTCAGTCCCCTTGTATGATTACAGTGGCAGAAAGTCATACAAGGAGACAAGGGCCAAGCATCAAGCTCCAGAGATGCTGCCTGTCCTGCTGAGTTACTCCAGCTTTTTGTGCCTGACCAGTCTGAAGAAGGGTCTCGACCCTTCCAGAACCAGGGGCCATCGTTTAAGAATAAGGGGTAGGCCACTTAGAACGGAGATGAGGAAAATCTTTTTCACCCAGAGAGTTGTGAATCCGAGGAATCCTCTGCAACAGAAGGCGGTGGAGGCCAATTCTCTGGGTGCTTTCAAGAGGGGAGTTAGATAGAGCTCTTAAAGATAGCGGAGTCAAGGGATATTGGGAGAAGGCAGGAACGGGGTACTGATTGTGGATGATCAGCCATGATCACAGTGAACGGCGATGCTGGCTTGAAGAGCTGAATGGCCTCCTCCTGCACCTATGGCCGCGGGATATTTCTCTGCTGGGCGGGGGTTTCAATGTCGGGAGCCACGACCGCCCCGACGTGCAGCAACAGCGGCAGCGACAGCGTGTTCGCCCGCCCCGGATCGGACTTATCATCAGCGGAGCCGGCCGTCTTCGGAGGCTGCGGGAGCGGCTGCGACGCGACGCGCCTTGGGCTTGGCCCGCTGTGGACCGTCCGGTGCGGCCTGCAACCACAACAACCTGACTGCGGGCGAGGACAGCAGGAGAAGGGAAAGACATTGTGGCCTTCCATCACAGTGAGGAGAGAGAGGACTGGAGGAGACTCACTGTGATGGATGTTTCTTTGATGGATGTTTCTTTTTTGTGTGTTTTTGGGGTTGGGTGGTTTGAGTGCCTGTTTGATGCTTTTATTGTTGGACTGTGTTTTTGGGGGTTTTGGGGTGTGTGATTTGAATGCCTATTTAATGCTTCTATTGTTGGACTGTGTTTTGGGGGGTTTTTGGGGTTGGGTAATTTGGGTGCCTGTTTAGTGCTTTTATTGTTGGACTGTGGGTGATTGAATTAACATTTTGTTCAAGATGGCCGCGCCGTTGTGTTTTGGCTGCCTGCCACTGTATGTTTCTTTTTTTCCTAGTCAGATGTGCAGCACTTTGGTCAACGTGGGTTGTTTTTAAATGTGCTATACAAATAAATTGACTTGACTTGACTTGACTTGACTATTGTCTATTGACCCGAAACGCCACCCATTCCTTCTCTCCAGAGATGCTGCCTGTCCCGCTGGGTTATCCCAGCATTTTGTATCTATCTTCAGCGTAAACCAGCATCTGCAGTTCTTTTCTACGCATCAGAGTTGGGTGGGATGGGAGCGTGGGCAACGTGTGCTAGTCCCAGGCACCCATTATGTTTGCGGTCATACCCACGGGCTGAAGTACCCCACCTGCAGCTAGAAACCCTTCACCTCCACACACTTTTCTGCAGATATTTTTTTGCAAAGGTCAACTTGGGTTTTACTCTTGACTACTCCGCCAGCAGCCTGGGAAATCATTCCGGTCTCCCTGTTCAGGCAGATTCACGTAGTCACGAAGCGCTCCACAGTTAGGGTGGCGCATCGGGTGGAGCTGCCACCTCACAGCACCAGAGACCGTTGGGCTCAATCCTGACCTCACGTGCTGTTGGTGTGGAGTTTGCACGTTCTCTCGGTGACTGCTTGGGGGTTTCCTCCGGTATCCTCCCACATCCCAAAGACGTGCAGAGTTGTAGCTTAATTGGCCCCCCTGTAAAATTGCCCTCGTAGTGAGTCAGGAAAGCGGATGCAAAAGTGAGATAACATAGAACTGGTGCGAACGGGTGATCGATGATCAGGATGGATTCAATGGGCCGAAGGGCCTGTTTCAATGCTGTACCTCTAAACTAAACTAAGCCGCAAAACTGCGTGTCATGAGGTGATGGTGGTATCGAGTCTGGTAATGATCAAATGAGCAACTTTGGAAGTAAAAACAGAAAGAGAACAAAGACTGGCAGAGTTGCTTCAGCTGCAGATTCAAGGCGAGGAGAGGGAGGGAAAATTCCATTCCACAATTCAAAAATTCTATTTGGGCGCCGCGGTGGAGCCTTCAAACTCCTTAAAGCGCCAGAGTCCCGGGTTCGATCCTGACTACGGGTGCTGTCCGTACGGACGTTGCACGTTCTCCCCGTGACCTGCGTGGGTTTTCTCCGAGATCTTCGGTTTCCACCCACACTCCAAAGACGTACAGGGTTGTAGGTTAATTGGCTCGGTATAAATGTAAGATTGTCCCTAGTGTGCGTAGGGTAGTGTTAATGTGCGGGGATCGCTGGTCGGCGCGGACCCGGTGGTCCGAGGGGCCCGTTTCTGAGCTGTATCTCTAAAACTAAACTAAACTAAACAATGATGTGAGTTGCAGGCACACAGAACTAAACCCTGGTTGGGGAAAGTTAGTACTCACAGTCCAGCACCAGAATCCCGTTGGGAGAGGTTAGAACACAGTAATTAGATTCTTATTGAGAGGACTGCAAGTCTCAGAACAACTATAAATACACTCTCCAAATAATTTAATACCACGACATTGCAATAATAGCTAACAGCAGGATTTCTGAAAAAAATTCTGCTCCTACTTTTCACATTTTAACACTCTGTGATTTGGGCAAAGCTGTGCACAGAGAAACTGTTCTCTCCGAAAGTTAAAAGTTATACAAATATATACAGCTATATGTAATTATTTGCATGTTATCCAACAATCTCTGGCAGCCAGCTGGCTGGATTATACTGTACATTAGAGCATTACCCCAAATTCTCCTGAGAGCGATTTTCTCGCTCACTTTATTTCTTTCCCACCAGCCTGCACTCCATCTGTATTTCCCCCTTTCTCCATGCCTCTCATTTTCTCTCTTTCACTCTCACTCTTGCACTTTCCCTCTCCCTCTCTCTATTTTTACTCTGTCTGCCAATCCCTCCTCCTCAGTTTCACTCCCTCTCTGTGTCTGTGTGTATGTGTGTGTGTGTGTGTGTGTGTGTGTGTGTGTGTGTGTGTGTGTGTGTGTGTGTGTGTGTGTGTGTCTGTCTGTCTGTGTGTCTGTCTGTGTGTGTGTGTGTGTGTGTGTGTGTGTGTGTGTGTCTGTCTGTGTGTGTGTGTGTGTGTGTGTGTGTGTGTGTGTGTGTGTGTGTGTGTGTGTGTGTGTGTGTGTGTGTGTGTGTGTGTGTGTGTGTGTGTGTGTGTGTGTTTCTTTCTTTATCTCCCTGCCCTCTTCTGTCTCTCTCTTTCTGCCCCATAATCGTTCCAACCCCTCCTTTTTCTACATTGTCTCTTGCCATTTCTCCCGGCACTCTTTTCACTTTCTCCATGTTTTCCTTTTGCCCCTTTCCATCTCTAACCTCCTCTCCCTCTCCGAAGGAGGGGCAGTACTGAGGGAGTGCCGCACTGCCAGAGGGGCAGTACTGAGGGAGTGCTGCACTGTCACAGAGGGGCAGTACTAAGGGAGTGCCGCACTGTCAGAGGGGCAGTACTGAGGCAGTGCCGCACTGTCACAGAGGGGCAGTACTGAGGGAGAGCTGCACTGTCACAGAGGGGCAGTACTGAGGCAGTGCTATTGCAGATAAATGCTTACATGAGAAGTAAAGCTAAAGCTATGTGCCTCTCAGATGGACGTTAGAGTTCATACTGTTTGAAGTTGGTACCAATGTTTTTGACAAATCACTAACTGATCCACTGGTAAATGATTACACCTTTTGCGTGGAGTTTCTGTGCACCATTCAGCTGCTGAGATTCCCTCACTACTACAAGGCTCACTCTTCAAAACAATGCCATTATCTGCCACGCATATTCGGCCTGCTGAGCTGGGCTTTACTGTTGTACTAGTTTCACTGTTGTCCTGTTGAGTTCCACTGTCTGTGTAACTCGTTAGCACCTCTCCCACAGTCAACAATGCGCCCTTGCCCCTGACTCTCAGTCTGAAGAAGGGTCTCGACCCGAAACGTCACCCATATTCCTTTTCTCCAGAGATGCTGCGTGTCCCGCTGAGTTACTCTGGCTTTTGGTGTCAGTTTTGAGTTGGTTAGGGGTGGGGTAGAGATTCCCCAGAGACCCCATGGCCTCCTCTCTTTGGCACCCTGAACCCAAGCGAAAGTGTGTGCCCTAGGTTCCAGCTCCACCAATCTGTGGGCAGTCCCTGCGGACCTGTGAAACCGTGTGGGACAAGGGAGCCACTGGCTCACATCTGTAACATCTGGATCACGGCTTGGTTCAAAGGCTTTAAAAGACCTCTCCAGTTTCAAGGTTAGCTTCACTCCGCGATAATTGGGCACAACTGCCACATCTGAGCACCACATGCAGGTCACCACAGCGATGGGTCGTAATCATCCTTCACTGGAACATCAAAGTCCCATTCATCACATGGGATCAGACTCACGGAGCCCAGGCCTAGCATTGACTCTGCCCTTCAGCCTTATGCCATCGCCTCCCTCTTCATCTGTTGCATACAGCAGCTCAACTCAACCATGGGTGGCCATTCCTTCTTCGCCTTGTGGCCTTTGCATTCTCGGCCAAGTAACTGGCACACTCGGCCTCTCATCGATAGGCCCTTCCTAAAGCTGCTTCACAAAGACACTGCGTTGTTTGCCCGTCTATCCTCAGGAAAGCGCTGCAGGTCCATCAAAGTGCACACCATTGACTAACAAACAGTTTCTACCCTAAGGCCATCACCGCACTGAACTCCGCACTGAAAGCCCACCCCCCCATGGACAATATTTATACTGTACAATACCTACCTCTGTGCAACACTGAAATATTCATTTATAATATTTATGTTTATAACATCTGTGCAACATCTTATATTCTGACAAGGTGCAATATCTTATTCTTATAAGGGTGCATACGTAGGCATAATGTGTATGCGTGTGTGAATCTGTGGGTATGTGTCACAGTGCGTGCACGTGAGTGTATGAACAGTTTTTATTTTTCTCACTCTTTTACTGTTATTTTTTCTGTTATTTGTTATCTTGTACATTAGAGCTGCGCTCGGGCAGTGCGCCTGAATTTCGTTGTATGCACCACGACAGTGACAACAAAGAAATTCTATTCTATTCTATTCTAAAAATCACCTGGTCATGCTCTCTCTGTAGCACCTTGTGTGTGTGTGGGGGGGGGGTTGCGTGTGTGTGTGTGGTTGTGTGTGTGTGTGGGGTTGTGTGTGTGTGTGTGGGGTTGTGTGTGCGTGTGTGTGTGTGTAGGGGGTTGTGTGTGTGTGTGTGTGTGTGTGTGTGTGTGTGTATGTGTGGGGTTGTGTGTGTGTGTGTGTGTGTGTGGGGTTGTGTGTGTGTGTGTGTGTGTTGGGTTGTGTGTGTATGTGGGGGGTTGTGTGTGTGTGTGTGTATGTGTGTGTGTTGGGTAGTGTGTGTGTGTGTGTGTGGGGGTTTGTGTGTGTGTGTGTGGGGTTGTGTGTGTGTGTGTGGGGGGGGTTGTGTGTGTGTGTGTGTGTGTGTGTGGGGTTGTGTGTGTGTGTGTGTGTGTGTGTGTGGGGTGGGGAGTGCGAGCAGATGCGTGGCAGTGCGGAGTCTTACCTGGAAGACATCCTCATCCAGTATCCTGGTGCCGAACACCACAATGCCGTTCGTGTCAATCACGGGCCGCCTGCTCCTGTTCAGGGGCTGGGTCAACCTCTTGGTGCAGTCCACAATCATGGTGACTGTTTTCTTGTGAACACTGATTGCAACTCGGTGCCACCTGCCAGGACACACAGACAATGCACGGATCAGCAGCGAAGCACCTTTGAAAGGCCGTAGCCCTGGCCTAATGAGAGGATCTCACACCTCCAGCCCACAGACCCGGGCTGTTCATTCACCTCGGTTACCTCGGCCCACCTTCTGAGGTGGGCGGCTTGGTTGACCATCCGCCTCCCTCAGTGTTGCAGTGCTAATTGTTTAGGTGCCGGAGTGGCCGCTGGTAAATTCCCCGCTGGTTAAAATTCCCCGCTGTTTAGACAATAGACAATAGACAATAGACAATAGGTGCAGGAGTAGGCCATTCAGCCCTTCGAGCCAGCACCGCCATTCAATGCGATCATGGCTGATCACTCTCAATCAGTACCCCGTTCCTGCCTTCTCCCCATACCCCCTCACTCCGCTATCCTTAAGAGCTCTATCCAGCTCTCTCTTGAAAGCATCCAACGAACTGGCCTCCACTGCCTTCTGAGGCAGAGAATTCCACACCTTCACCACTCTCTGACTGAAAAAGTTCTTCCTCATCTCCGTTCTAAATGGCCTACCCCTTATTCTTAAACTGTGTCCCCTTGTTCTGGACTCCCCCAACATTGGGAACATGTTTCCTGCCTCTAATGTGTCCAATCCCCTAATTATCTTATATGTTTCAATAAGATCCCCCCTCATCCTTCTAAATTCCAGTGTATACAAGCCTAATTGCTCCAGCCTTTCAACATACGACAGTCCCGCCATTCCGGGAATTAACCTAGTGAACCTACGCTACGCTTACAGAGGTGCAGGAGCGGGGCTCCGGTGAACTCCGTCAGCACTGCTCCCCTGGTCTCCCTGACTGTGCACAGGCTGCACCTGGGACAATGCAAGTTTGGCTGGCGTTAGTGCTTTGCTTTACTGTAGAGATACACCGTGGAAACAGGCTCTTCGGCCCACCGAGTTCACGGCAGACCAACAATCACCCATACACCAGGGACAATTTATAGAAGCCAATGAACCCACAGACCCATATATCTTTGGAATGTGGGAGGAAACCAGATTCACTCAGAGGAAACCCATGCAGTGACAGGGAGAAGCTACAAACTCCGTACAGACAGGACCCGTAGTTAGGATTGAACCCGGGTCTCTGGGGCTGTCAGGCAGCAACTCTACTGCTGTGCCACTATGCCGCAGAAGAGCGTTGCTTGCCTGGACAATTGTTTTCCAACCCCACCCAGTTTCCCCGTCACTAAGTGGATAAAGTACAGCCATAAAACATACAAATATTCAGGACGGCACAGAGGTGCAGTGGGTAGAGCTGCTGCCTCTCAGTGACAGAGACCTTGGTTCGATCCAGCCCTCATTGCTGTGTGCGTGGAGTTTGCCCCTTCTCACTAGGACCGCGTGAGTTTCTCCTGGGTGCTCCGGCTTCCTCCCACATCCCAAAGACATGTGGGTTTGCAGGTTAATTGGTTGATGTAAATTGCCCCTAGTGTGTCAGGAGGGGATGGGAAAGTGGGATAACATGGAACTAGTGTGAAGACAGACACAAAAGTAGCTGGAATAGTCGGGCAGCATCTCTGGAGAAAAGGAATAGGTGACGTTTCGTGTCGAGACCCTTCTTCAGACTGCGACCTGAAACGTCACCTATTCCTTTTCTCCAGAGATGCTGCCTGACCCGCTGAGTTACTCCAGCATTTTGTGTCTCTCTCGGGTATAAGCCAGCATCTGCAGTTCCTTCCGACACATAGAACTAGCGTGAACGGGTGATGGATGGTCGGCGTGGACTTGGTTGGCAGAAGGACCAGTTTCCTTGCTGCGTCTCTAAACTGAAGCAGGGGCAGGAAACAAGGGATACCTACTTCCCATCAGCCAGGTTGACTCCACGGAAGATGGGGTGTTCGTCAGGGCTGGGCTGCCCTGTCTGGTCTTCGTAGAAGAATATGGGGCTGCGGGCGACCTCGACGCCCAGCTGCTGGATTCCCTGCTCATTGTAGATGGACAGCAGGAAGGCTCCTTTCCCTTTCTGGGCTCGCACTGTCATCACGAGGGAGAAGTCCTCTGGGAACGGCGTGTCTGGTTTGGAAACAAAAAGGCAGCAGCATGAGTTGCTAAATCTGAACGTCTGACGATGTCTCTCACAAACAAGCCCAGTCCCAGCACGCGTTATTGCTGTAGAACGTAGAACTTAGAGGGCGGCGCAGCGGTGGAGTTGCTGCCGTAAAGCGCCAGAGACCCGGGTTCGATCCTGACCACGGGTGCTGGCTGTACAGAGTTTGTACGTTCTCCCCGCGACCTCGTGGGTTTTCCCCGCGTGCTCCGGTTTCCTCCCACACTCCAAAAACGTGCAGGTTTGTAGGTTAATTGGCTTCTGTAAATTGTCCCTAGTGTGTGTAGGATAGTGCCAGTGTACAGGGTCATCACTGGTCGGTGCAGACTCAGTGGGCTGAAGGCCCCGTTTCCACCCTGTATCTCTAAAGATTAACAACAATAATGACATGTATTTATTTAGTTTAGTTTAGGTTAGAGATACAGCATGGAAACAGGCCGTATGGCCCACCGAGCCCATGCTGACCATTCACACTAAGATAGAACTAGGGATTGCGTGTCAGCGCGGACGGACTCCGTGAGCCAAAGGGCCTGTTTCCACAGTTTGAAGTACATTGCAGAAACAGGCCACAAACAGGCCATTTGACCCACCGAGTCCGTGCTAACCAGAATAGCAGTAATCCCTATACACTAACACTATCCTACACACTAGGGACAATTTACAATCTTTTAGCAAGGCCAGTTAACCTACAAACCTGTACGTCCTTGGAATGTGGGAGGAAACCGGAGCACCCGGGGAAAACCCACGTGGTTAAGAGGAGAACGTACAAACTCCGTACAGGCAGCACCCGTAGTCAGGATCGAACCCGGGTCTCTGGTGCTGTGAGGCAGCAACTCTACCGCCGCGCCATCGTGCCGCCCACTACATTGACCTCTGTTGTCAAACTGCAACGTGCCTTGAACAAGATATGAGGCAAGATACACAGGACAGGCATAGTAGGGAGAGATGTGCTGGAGGGTGAGAGGGCTGCTGTACATTCAACACCAGATAATGGAGTTAACATCAGATAGAAGAGTGGGTTGTACCTGTCTGAGAGAGGGGCAAGTTTGCAGCTATACACAGCCAGAGTGCAGCAGATGGATTTGGACAGATCTTTGTGCTGGTGGAAAGTATGCACTTCTTGCATTCCACCGAGAGCTGCTGTTTAGTCTCAGTCATGAGCTGGGAACATGCCCATCTCTGACAGAGAACTCAGCAGATATCTCCCAGAACAGGCCCCAGTGCTGACGGATCTAATGTACTCTGCTTCTGATTCATGTCTGGTCTCTTGCAAATCACAGCTGGACGCGTCCACTTTGATTCTCACTGCTCCATTCACCTGGGGTAGTAGCCCTTTGGGACAGACACACTTGGGAATCTTGAGATGACTTCCCAGCATCCTGATCACAGGAGCAATGTGGAGGGAAGGGGGTGGTTTACCGGAGGGTCAAAGATTACAGGGAGCTGGCAGGAGAATGGGGTTTGGACAGAAAAATAGATCAGCCATGATCAAATGGCGGAGCAGACTCGATGGGTCGAATGGCCTAATTCTGCTACTATGCCATATGGTCTTATGCTCTTAAGTACCAGTCATTGTCATTTCTCAAGTGATGTGTTCAAAACTTATGACAAAATTCATAATTGTGGCACCAATTGATAATGAATTCTGCTGTGATGGTTAGGAAGAATTTCAAAGAGTTTGTGAGCATGATTCGGAGTTAAAATACTTGGCAGGTCGCCCTCACTTCAGGGCCTCATGCCTCTGCATCCTCTGGCTGTGAATAGCTAGTTCCCAACAGTCCAACTTTCACCTCGTTGTATATCAGCAGCAAATTGAAGGCAGGTTTCTGATTCCTCTTGAGCTTGTATTTCAGGTCTCTCAGAGGCTACTAGGCCGGTCACCGTGGCAACCGCCCCATTAAATGCAGCAACCCCAGCAAAATATTAGTCACTTCCTGCCCACAAGCCTCCAGGCCTTTCGCTCATTATCCAAGCTGAGAGCCATTTTATTTTATTAATTATTTCATGAACGTTCTGGAATGTTGCCTGTTGCTCATTATCAGCTGGCGGCTGCTGTCGACATGTTTAGTTCAGTGTGGCTGCTCATCGCTCAGTCCGTTCATCTCTCAAGGCCCAGGGCCAACTCCCGTTGCTCCCCTTCCCCTGGATCCTCTGCTGACATGGACAAGGCTCTGGTGATTTTCTCGCGAGGTGGGGCAGACATGTGGCGGTTTGTGGGTCGGTGGGCCGAGTTTGCTCTGGTCTGGTCTGGTCTCTCTGCTGTTGTTCACAAATATACAAATATACCCTGTCCAAAACTGTTACAACTGTTCGTTTCGTTGGGTTGCTGCTGTCTAAATTACCTAAATTAGTGCATCGTATGGGAGGCGCATTCCCAATCTCGTTGTACCCCTGGGTACAATGACAATAAAGATATATTGTATTGTATTGTATTGTATTGTATACGGCTCACTAAAACTTACTGCATAGAACGGAGGCCATTCAGCCCACAGACCGTGAGCCAGCTCTTTGAAACACATACATTTAGATTTTTAGATTTTAGATTTAGATTTAGAGATACAGCGCAGAAACAGGCCCTTCGGCCCACCGGGTCCGTGCCGCCCAGCGATCCCCGCACATTAACACTATCCTACACCCACTAGGGATAATTTTTACATTTGCCCAGCCAATTAACCTACATACCTGTACGTCTTTGGAGTGTGGGAGGAAACCGAACATCTCGGAGAAAACCCATGCAGGTCACGGGGAGAACGTACAAACTCCGTACAGACAGCGCCCGTAGTCAGGATCGAACCTGAGTCCCCAGCGCTGCATTCGCTGTAAGGCAGCAACTCTACCGCTGCGCCACCGTGCCATGGTCTTACAACCCTCGACTTTTAGTTCAGTTTAGAGATACAGCGGGGAAACAGGCCCTTCGGCCCACCGAGCCCGTGCCGACCAGCAATCACTCACACTCAGATTCTATCCTACACACTAGGGACTAATTATTTTTATGGAAGCCAATTAATCTACAAACCTGCACCTCTGGAATGTGGGAGGATTCTGGAACTCCCGGAGAAAACCCGCTCGGTCACGGTGAGAACACACAAACTCTATACAGGCAGCAACTCTATTGCCGCGTTACTGTGCTGCCCAGAGTGTTCTCTGTTGTAGCTGTGCACCTTTACACCCCTTGGTCAAATGCCCTTGTGAATTTTCTACAGAACCTGGGGAGTCCATGATTGTGTGACATTACTATTTAATGATGGAATAGTATGGACTTTCCTCTGGAAAAGATTCTGGTGTTTGTTGGGCTGGATTGGGTGGAAAGGTTACACTGAGCCTCGTCTGACAGTGTAGCACTCCCTCAGTACTACCCCTCTGTGACAGTGCGGCACTCCCTCAGTACTGCCCCTCTGTGACAGTGCGGCACTCCCTTGCCATTTCTGTAACGGGACTGTCCCGTGAACAATGAGCCATGAGCAATGCTGGCACAGGACCTCAGACTGTAGCTCATGCCTTGATCATTCCCGGTATTTATTGCGCTTTCATTATTAAATCCCACCCATCACACCAGACATGGCTCACTCTACTCCACCACCCTACCCCTACAACTCTCCCCTCCACCTCTACCCCTATCCAGAGCTGGCTGACCTTACTCCAATAATACTGCACAGGGCAACACACCCAAGAAAAATACAATCCTCTGAGGAACGTAACCAAACATAAGAAATAAAAAGTTTGATGGTCCCATATGGAGTCCCAGACTGACGTTCCAGCCAATCTGTTAGACTGAGAATTCCATCTGATGTTCAGGGTCGTGTTTTTCATACAATAAAATCTAATCTGAATTTTATGTTTGAGGATGGAGACAGGAAGAGAATATTTTCCTTTCTATAAGATCTCAGCACGTCCAGAACATGCGCAGCAAGGTTGGATACAGGGTAAAACTCTTTAGATTTTAACAGCGGTAGAATTGCTGCCATACAGCGCTTACAGCGCCGGAGACCCGGGTTCGATCCCGACCACGGGTTCTCACTGCGCGGAGTTTGTACGTTCTCCCTGTGACCGCGTGGGTTTTCTCCGAGATCTTCGGTTTCCTCCCACACTCCAAAGGCGTGCAGTTCTTCGCTGCGGTCCCTCCAAGCCGGGTCCTCCATTGTCTTCCCCTCCACCCTCGCGCTCATCGACCACGAGGCCCCACCGCCACTGAGGCTCTCGTTGCCTGCGGGGCCCAGGTTGCCACTGAGGCTCCCATTGCAGCCGAGGCTCACTGCAGCCGAGGCACCCTCTGTCGCCACCGAGTCTCCCACTGCCGCCGCCCAGGCACCCATCCCTGCCACCACTGAGGCTCCTTCGGCCCAGACACGCTTCACCGCCCGGCTACACTGCAGTCCCCTGGGAGGCCTGTGGGGGGAGTCGGGCCTACCGGGGCGCGTTGCAGTCAGCGGCGCGGTTGTTCGGATGAGGGGTGATGTTATCGTGTACAAGATAACAAGAGGAATATTAAACCTAAACCTAATCAGATCTATTACCTGAATAGATCGGGTAAACCTAGAAAGGTTCCAGGGATAGACCTTTTCACCCAGTAAAATGCCTGGTCAGAGTCATTTGCCCAGAGTAGGGGAATTTATAACAGGAGGACATGGGTTTAAGGTGAGGGGGGAAAAGATTTACTCAGAACTTGTAGGGTAACGTTTTCTTTTACACAAAGGGTATTTGGCATATGGAACAAGCTGCTGGAGAATGTAGTTGAGGCAGGCACTATCATAATGTTTAAGCGACATTTGGACAGATATATGGGTAGAATAGGTTTAGAAAGGTATGGGCCAAATGTAGGTAGGTAGGACTAGTGTAGATGGGACATGTTGGTCGGCATGGGAAAGTTGGGCCAAAGGGCCTGTTTCCACACCGTATGACTCTATTCCTTTACCTTTTTAATATCTATCCATCTATCAGCTCTGCCTTGAATATAATCAGCAACCGAGTCTCCACAGCTCTCTTGGGTAGAGTGTTCCAAAGATTGACTATCCTTCATGTAAATATACTTCTTCTCATCCCAATCGTGATGTGGAGACTGTGACCCCTGGTCGGGAAAGATCAACCTAGCATCTTCCTTTTTAAGCCCTTTCAGAATTGTGTATGTTTTCACAAGGTCAACTCCTCTTCTGAACAGAAGAGAGCGTAGCCCCAGTCTGCTTAATCTCCTGTTATGACAAGTTTGTAGCATTTCTGGAATCAATCTGGTGAACATTTGCTGCTTTCCTTCATCACAAGTACATCCTTATTTATGTAGGGAGACCAGAATCGGTACACAATATTCCAGATGTATTATCACAAGAGCTCTGTATAATTGAATTGAAATCACATCTTGTACTCAAGTCCTTTTGCAATAAACTCAATGTACCATAGAGTGATACAGCGTGGAAACAGGCCCTTCTGCCCAACTTGTCCACACTGACCAACATGCCCCAGCTACACTGGCCCCACCTGCCTGCGTTTGGTCCATATGCCTCCAAACCTGTCCTATCCATGCTAACTGCCTAACTGTTTGTTCAATGTTGGGATAGTCACTGCCTCAACTACCTCCTCTGGCAGCTCGTTCCATACACCCACCACCCTTTGTGTTAAAAAGTTACCCCTCAGATTCCTATTAAATCTTTTCCCCCTTCACCTAAAAACCTATGTCCTCTGGTCCTCCATTCGCCTACTCTGAGCACGAGACTCTGTGCCTTCCCAATACTCGCCTATTAACTGATTTGTGAACAAAGACACTCAGATCCCTCTGTGTCCCAGTCTGAGATTGAGATCCTTCCTAGATTCAATGATCAATGGTGCTTTATTGTAAAATTGAAGAAACTGTCACATGTGCAAACACACAGCAAAATTAATTTTGTTACATGCAGTTGAGTAAAGCACAATCCTCAATTAGCAAAGTGAACAGAAACAGTCCACTGAGAGCGCATGAAAGAAGCACCAGGTTTCGGCGCCATTTTCAAAGACCAGTCCGTGCTCTAGGTCTTGTGAGCGGGCTCAAATGAGGCGAGCCCCAGGCTGCTGCAGGGCCTCCAGCCGTCACCTTTGTTGGACATCCAGATCGTCCAGCGAACCGATGTCCCTCTCCTCGCCCGGTCACATTTCCGAACCGGGGCCCGAGGGGGGGTGCCTCCCGCAGTCGATCTTGATGCCGCGGAAGGCAAGACCTCGGTCCACTCTCCCACCAGCCTTCCTCCGAGCCCCGGCCGTCGCTGGCTCCATCCTCTCCAGTCTTCGGTGGCAGGGGCCGGCTTGGCGGTTTTCCCCCCTACAGGCCGTGGCCCGTTAGGTCTCAGTGCATCCGGCTGTGCGGGATGTTTCACACTGCCCGGTTGTGATTTGTGTACAAGGTGACAAAGCCCCAACAACTCTACCCCGCCAAACACTCAGGGTAAATCATAATCCAGGGTTCAACAGAAGGTAAAATCTCCTCTTCAGTATGTGCAGGTATAGTGTAGATTAAACATGAAGTAACGTGCTGTCCACACTGTCTCAGAACAGATACACCACTAACTAACACACACAGGATGAACCGCTTTCTAGGCTGTCCTATCACTTCCCCTCTACCTCATTGGTGACATTGGGCTTTGTCTCTAGGATATTGCAAGAACGATGTTCTGCACGCTATTACTTCCTTTGCTATACCTATTGGACTGAGTTTGGCTTGATTGTATTTATTTATAGTATTAAACTAGACCAAGTGGACCCGTTGGGCCCAAACCTCTCCTGCATTGGTGCAGCACCCTCTCCTCCCCTCCTCCCCCTCCCCCCCCTCATCAACCCTCCCGTCTCCCCACTTCCCCTCCCCCCACTCCATCCACCTCAACCTCCCTTATCCTCCCTCCCCCCATCCCTCCCTCCCTCCCTCCCTCCCTCCCTCCCTCCCTCCCTCCCTCCCTCCCTCCCTCCCTCCCTCCCTCCCTCCCTCCCTCCCTCCCTCCCTCCCTCCCTAGGAGAAAGATTTAAACTTTAAAATGTGAATAACTTTTAAAATATAACACCGATTTCAATGAAACTTCTTCCATTAGCACCAAAGGGATGACGGTGAGTAATGTGGGCCTATAATTATCGCTCTATGGTGTACCGTTTTGGCTGTAGTTTAGGAACAAACAAACAAACAAATAAACAAACGAGAGTTTTAGTACATAGATAGATGTTTGATTGGATGGCATGCAAAACAAATCTTTTCACTTTACCTTGGTACAAATGACAATGATAAACCTAAACCTATCAAACACTCCCAGGGCATGAAAAGCTTGTTAGATACAAGGCAAAGCTTTAAACCAAATTAAATAGCATAGATGCCAACCATCTGCCCATCACTGCCCTTTGCCTGAGTTCACCTATTACCTGCCACACCATGTCCTTCCCCTCCTCTCTACCAGCGTTCTTCACCCCCCCCCCCCCCCCCCCTACCCCGTACAATCAGTCTGAAGAAGGCTCCCAAACCAAAAGGGCACCTATCCATGTTCTCTAGAGATGCTGCCTGACCCGCAGAGTTACTGCAGCACTTTACGGCCTTTCTTTTTGCAGAGTAAATGATGATGTTATTTTAAAATGGCTCACATCCTTGCGAGTAAACGGGCAGTGACATTTTTCAGAATATGTGCCCTTCACCTCCCATCCACCCAAACTGGACCTTCGCAAAGAATATTTGCCATTCTTATGGTTCAATGTCTGTGCATGCATTGGTATTGTGCTCAGTATTGGTCACCATGTTACAGGAAAGATGTTGTCAAGCTGGAAAAGGTGCAGAGAAGATTTACGAGGCAGGGACTATCGCGATGTTTCAGAAAAATTTAGAAAAGGTGCATGGATAGGACAGGTTTAGAGGGATAAGGGGCCAAACGCAGGCAGGTGGGACTAGTGTAGATGGGGCATGCTGGGTCGGCATGTGCAAGTTGGGCTGAAGGGCCTGTTTCCACGCTATAAGACTCAATGTGTGTCTGAGTAAGGACGTGGGTGATTATGTATGAGAGGGTGAATGAGCCACAGATGCTGCTGTTTTCCCTCCTGAATACGTCGGAACGTGCCAATTTAGTGTGAGAAAACTCAGGCAGGTTTCTCAGGTATGTGTTGGCATCGGTTCAACTCCGTCCGCGAGTGAAGGTTCTCAGATGAGGCCATGTTTGCCAAGAAGCCATTACTCAAAGTGATGGGACCATTTGCTTATTCACAAGATTTTACACAAAATCCCACATGACTCAATTAGTTTACAAACTTTAAAAAAATGCTTCAAGACTAAATATTTGGATGTGTGAGATGGGGGGGAGGGGGTGGTTGGGGTTGGTGGGGGTGGGGAAGAGGAGGTGGAGTCGACAGCTACTTTTAAGAGAGGTTTCACTATTTGCATTCCCCCATCTGCTGTATTCAAACTAAGACTTCTGACAAAAGTGGCCCTGACCCACAGTCTCCGACTGCCCCTCTCCATCTGTCCTTTGTTCCTCTAGTTGCCTCTCACCCACATACGTGAGCATGTGGCTCCCTATTCTCTTAGCTTTGTCGTTAATCAGTTCAAAGCCGAGGATCCCTAAGCATATCCCCAGGAGGTACTGCAGACTGCATTCCATTATTCTGACCACATCTCATAATCAATTCCAGGAAAATGCATTCCCCACTTTATAAACCATCTTTTATGTGGAACCTTGTCAAATGTCTTAGTTTAGTTTAGAGATACAGCGCCAAAACAGGCCCTTCGGCCCACCGAGTCCGTACCGACCAGCACGTTAACACTACCCTACACACACAGAAGGGTAGTGTTAAGATTTTTTTTTTTTACCAATGCTTCATGCTCTGCCAAGGGAAATCATTTGTAAAAAAAAAACAAAAAACAATGAATCTATAGATAAAAAATAACCTTGCTTTAAATCTTCCACTTAACAGTGTTCCATCAAATAGTCGATGGATAGGAATGGAATGGATTAGATATAAAATACGTTTCCCTCTCGATTGTTACAAATACTCCAGGGGTAGATAAAGCAGGACTGAGATACAGAGACAAACATTAAACCAAAATTGACAGGAAGCAGACTGAACCATTGGGACTTCTTTGATAGGAGTGAAGGGGGCAGCGTCTTGTTTATTGGATTTCAATCCTAATGGGAAAAGAGTTGGATTTAGTTTTAGTTTAGTTTAGTTTAGAGATACAGCGTGGAAACAGGCCCTTCGGCCCACCGAGTCCACGCCGACCATCGATCACCCACACACTAGTCCTATCCGACACAGTTACAGAAACCAATTAATTTACAAGCCGGCACGTCTTTGGAGTGTGGGAGGAAACCGGAGCGCCCGGAGAAAACCCACGCAGGTCACGGGGAGAACGTACAAACTCCGTACAGACAGCGCCCGTAGTCAGGATCAAACCCAGGACTCTGGCGCTGTGAGGCAGCAACACTATCGCTGCACCACAGTGTCACCCAAATACATTTATTCAGATTTGATTTTGTGGGGTCTACTGTGTAGTTTGATCCACAAAACAATTCTGCAATGAGAATGAATGAGAAGACATTTAAATGCATGGCGATTTTTTTGAATGGGAATGAATAGGAAGGAGTTTGATCCAGTTGAATTCTATACGATGAAAACTAGTCCAAAGGGGTCTGAATCGTCATGATTGCATACAATGCCAGTTTATGGGACGAGGTTCATTGATGTTGTAAACAGTGGCGGACATGGGAAGGCAAAGGAACCTCTGGGATTTGGGATTGGGAGTGAACTGATGACATTCCTCCATGTTCTTTTGGAGATGACTCATTTGTTGTGCTTCGGTTTAATGAGACAGCTTGCTATCCCAAAGCAGCAACAACAGGCCAAGGAAAGGTTCCTTGGAGATCGCCCACCGCCAAAGGTTCCTTGGAGATCGCCCACCGCCAAAGCTCAAACCAGACGGTATAAGAATTTGAAATGAGGTGATTACATCGAACTGAACCTGTCCCATGTATGAGTCTGGGATCTCAGCCCGCCTCTCCTCTCCTCTCCACTCCAAGAGTGACCAATAAACATAATGTACAGGCTGTATATTAAGTCGCACACTGTGATGCAGGCGTTTCTGTGCCCATTTACTAATGGTTCTGGTTTTGTCCCCTTCCGTATACGCTGAGGGCTGTACAGCACAGGAACCGGCCCTTCATATCCATGCCAACCTTGTTGCCCATCTACACAAATCCCATTTCCCTGTGTTCGCTCCGAATCCTTTGATTAGAGCCTGTGTTCATAGAAACATAGAAAATAGGTGCAGGAGTAGGCCATTAGGCCCTTCGAGACTGCACCGCCATTCAATATGATCATGGCTGATCATCCAGCTCAGTAACCTGTACCTGCCTTCTCTCCATACCCCCTGATCCCTTTAGCCACAAGGGCCACATCTAACTCCCTCTTAAATATAGCCAATGAACTGGCCTCAACTACCTTCTGTGGCAGAGAATTCCACAGACTCACCACTCTCTGTGTGAAGAAATGTTTTCTCATCTCGGTCCTAAAAGACTTCCCCCTTATCCTTAAGCTGTGACCCCTGGTTCTGGACTTCCCCAACATCGGGAACAATCTTCCCGCATCTAGCCTCTCCAACCCCTTAAGAATTTTATATGTTTCTATAAGATCCCCCCTCAGTCTTCTAAATTCCAGCGAGTATAAGCCTAGTCTATCCAGTCTTTCTTCATATGAAAGTCCTGCCATCCCAGGGATCAATCTGGTGAACCTTCTCTGTACTCCCTCTAAGGCTAGAATGTCTTTCCTCAGGTTAGGAGACCAAAACTGTACACAATACTCCAGGTACTCTTAACCCAGAGACATTGCATCTGGTTTCATCAGCTCCTCCGGCAGCTCGTTCCAAATATCAACCACCCTCCGTGTGAAAATGAAACACCACCCACCGATCCCTTTTACCACTCCTTCCTCTCACCTTAAACCTCTGCTCAGTTATTTTTGATGCCCTTTTCAGGGGGAAAGAGATTTTGATTATCTACCATATCTATTCCTCTTATACATTTATATACTTCTGTTGGATCAGACCTCTCCCTTCTTAATGCAAGAGAAAACAAGTCCAGCCTATCCGAACTCTCCCCTTAACAAAAGTCCTCAAATCCAGGTGAATCTCCTCTGCAATCTTTCCAGTGCAAAAACATTCTTTCTTTAGTTGCGACCAGAACTGCACACAATACTCCAAGTGCAGTTTTGTAACACTGCAATGTAACGTAACGTAAAGGCCCAACTTTTATATATAGGCAGCGAGCTTTGAAGGCTGGCAAGCCATCTGCTTTCTGCGTTCCATCCCTTCCATTGCCGTCACTATCTCTTTCACGCTGTCTCACGCCCTCCCCCGTCGCTCTGTGGCAACAGAGCTGCTCAAAGCAGCCCTCATTCCCCTTGCAGAGCCAGAGTTGGGCCGAGTTCCACTTCTACCCAAAACATGTGGAATGGAACAATGATTAATCTTCGCTCACTCCAAGAAACGTTTTGTCCGCATGGCCCGGCTCCAGGCAAAAACCTAGTTTGCAGTTTTTATTTTCTCTCAAACGCACAGTTGCCAAACCCCAGATTAATTCAGCAACAGTTTCCAAGATTTTCTGCTCCACAACTACCTCAACTTTGGCAAAAGGCAAGAACTTCCCTCATGTTGGCCTACGGAAGGGGCTGAAATGAGAAAACAGGGAACATGTAATAAAGAAAATAACCTCAGCATTTCTGCCTAATCCATTACTGTCTCACTGATGGCAATTCCATATCCTGCAATTTCTTGTGATTTTTAAAAAATCAGATTCATGTTTCAGAATATATCGTCATCTCCATCTGCAGGCCCAATGCCAAAGCTAAAGAACTATCCAAAGATTTGGGAATTCTGCTCTGCTGTTCTTTGGCTTTGAGAAGTAGTGAACATGGATCTTATCATGGGGCTCGGACCGTGGTAACATCTCAGCAAGTTATAAGCCCCATGCTGCAGTGTTCCCACCACAGCCAAAGGAGACCAAAAGATGTCCACTATGGTGGGATCCCAGGCTGAACCACAAGACCAAGAGTTCCAGGTCCCCACCAGAGACTCCTGATTAGCACTTTTATGGGCTTGCCCGCATGCCAGGAGTACATAGGTAAAAGGTGAACCCAGGACTCTCGGATTGGATCTGATCAGGATCCTCCTTGATACTTTCACCCAAGCCCTTGGATGCAGCCTCGGCCAACTCCTTGCTTCCCAATTCATGAGCCAGGCCAAGAACGTCACCCTCAGGGACCCACTGAGAGAACTCTGCAGGAGCTGCACTCTCTGCACGGCCTTGTGATCTTGGAGGAAAGTGGAGCCGCTGGAAGGCTGACATTACAGAAATGTGGTCATGGTAGATCACTCCTCCCTCAAGGCAGTCCCGACCACATCACCGTGACATCTGTCCCCACCTCCTACATTCCCACTCTCCTCCTGCTGACTCATGCACCATGGAAACACAATCTTTCTTTCCATTGCTAATTGATTCTCTTTTTCTTCCAAATTATTCTTACAGCTCTTTGCCGGCAGCTGTCCCGAATTCATGCTCCTTGTTTATAACTGTTAGATTGGCCGTTATTGAGCTTTGCTCCTTCAGTACTGCCCCTCTGTGACAGTGCGGCACTCCCTCAGTACTGCCCCTCTGGCAGTGCGGCACTCCCTCAGTACTGCCCCTCTGTGACAGTGCGGCACTCCCTCAGTACTGCCCCTCTTTGACAGTGCGGCACTCCCTCAGTACTGCCCCTCTGTGACAGTGCGGCACTCCCTCAGTACTGCCCCTCTGGCAGTGCGGCACTCCCTCAGTACTGCCCCTCTTTGACAGTGCGGCAGTCCCTCAGTACTGCCCCTCTGGCAGTGCTGCATTCCCTCAGCACTGCCCCTCTGGCAGTGTGGCACTCACTCAGTACTGACCCTCTGGCAGTGCGGCACTGCCTCAGTACTGCCCCTCTGGCAGTGTGTCACTGCCTCAGTACTGCCCCTCTGGCAGTGTGGCACTCCCTCAGTACTGCCCCTCTGGCAGTGTGTCACTGCCTCAGTACTGCCCCTCTGGCAGTGTGGCACTCCCTCAGTACTGCCCCTCTGGCAGTGTGGCACTCCCTCAGTACTGCCCCTCTGGCAGTGCGGCACTCCCTTGACACTGCACTAATGAGCGTTAATCAGGACTCTTTCGGTCACGTCTCTGGTGGAGAATTTGAACTCATGAACCATTAGCTCTGACTGGAATTCCACCACAACGGATCCAATGATCATGGGCATTTGATCTCCTTTGGGCATGGGGTAAGGCAGAGGAGGGGCTGAGGATGTGCTGCAATCTCAGCAGTACCCTTCTACACCCGAAATGTGAAACCACACCCTGCTGCTTTAATTCCGTGTAAAAGATCGCACAACATAATTTTTCTTGAGAATTCTCTCTGGTATCTTGGCCAGTACGTCTGCTCAAACCAATGTTCTACAAAACATTAGGTGACTTTTTGGATCAGGACTCTTCTTTAGTCTGCGGAAGAGTCTCGACCTGAAATTCCTTTTCTCCAGAGATGCTGTCTGACCCACTAAGTTACTCCAGCTTTTTGTGTCTATCTTCGATTTAAACCAGCATCTGCAGTTCCTTCCTACATATGCTGCCTGACCCGCTGTGTTACTCCAGCAGTTTGTGTCTATCTCCAGTGTAATTTAGCATCTCCAGTTCCTTCCTACACACATTCTACAAAACATTATCTGGTCACTTATCAGGAGGTTGCTGTGTGCATTCTGCCTCTCCAGTTCCCTCCATTGCAAATACCGAGTACCCTTCGCAAAGTGCCTAACCGCCAGGGAGATGCTGAAGTGGTGACTGGTGTTGGACAAGTCTTTCCATTTTGCTCCCTCACATCTCTCCACAAACAGGAGACTGCTTGGACTAAAATGGATGCCTTTACTCTGAGAAATGATTCCGAAAGTCAGGAACCTTTTTTTCAACAGTCTGTTTGGCAAATGATCAACAAGTGAGTATGTCTCTTCCAAAAGAGTTCAGCTGTTTTGGATTAATAGTTACATTTGGGGCCTCGATTAAGAGCAGTGTTGCTGCTCTGCTGTTCTACAGCAGATCTGTCTACTTGGCTGTAACGTTTCTCACCCGCCCCCAACATGCTCCACATTGTTCCCAAACCAAACTAGGGCATGCAACATCTGCCTCCGAGCTAGTCCTGTGGGAGTGTATAACACGGAACAGCGCAGCAGAGAGGCCTTTGGCCCATTTTACCTCTCACGGGCCTTTCTCTAGAGCACTGCAAATCTTTCTCCCTCCCCCCCCTGTCGGTGCCCCTCTCCTGTTTACCGGCACTTGCCAGCAAGCCCTAGAACTGTGGCGTGGCATGCGTGTCAATATTAACCTCGAGACCCCCGAGTTCTAACTCAACACCAACCCCCTTTACATGAAACATCTGCCTGCTTGTGGCACATTCAATGGTCGACGGTCAATGGTCTCTTTATTGTCACGTGTACCAGCGACAGCGAAATACATTCTTTGCTTGCAGATCCGCAAGGCCATCCCCGTACATAAATCTGCAAAGGAAGAGCAGGAATTCCCTGCAAATGAACATTTGGGAATACTGAAACCGCTGTCTTTAGTTCCCTGGGCACCAACTACCTCCCTTCCCCGACCACCGGTTGAGACCGAACCAGATTCTTCGCACCCTTGGCTTTAGACTCTGTAACCACACCATCTTGTAACACCACCACTGTAACACCACCACCACTACTGTAACACCACCCATTTCCACCTTTACCCCTGCTGGTCTGCTCTTCCATCCACATTCCCACCTTTACTACCTCCAGATTTGATTATCCTACACACTCCGAGCCAGCCTTCCTCATTCGACCCTCTGTAAACACTGCTCTCGTCCTTTCTACATCAACGCGTGCAGAGTCTCGATCAGTGGTAGGATAGGCTTGGGAGCCCTTAGGGCTTTCTCTCGGTCCTGTTTCTCATGTTCTTATCATGATGCATCGCAAGGGGGAACGAGCGGAGAAGTGGGATTAGTTTTGGACTGATGAGCAAGATGGACCAGGTGAGTAGAGTTCTACGGGGGGGAGGGGGGGGGGGATGTGTGATGATTCTGATGAGTGTGGGACAATCTCCTGAATTTCCAAATTCCAGAGAAGCATCTACTCCACAGAGACTGACGAACTGAGATGAGGAAAAACTTTTTCAGTCAGAGAGTTGTGAATCTGTGGAATTCTCTGCCTCAGAAGGCAGTGGAGGCCAATTCTCTGAATGCATTCAAGAGAGAGCTGGATAGAGCTCTTAAGGATAGCGGAGTCAGGGGGTATGGGGAGAAGGTAGGAACGGGGTACTGATTGAGAATGATCAGCAATGATCACATTGAATGGCGGTGCTGGCTCGAAGGGCCGAATGGCCTCCTCCTGCACCTATTGTCTATTGAAGTGTTTGGAGTCAAGTCAAGTCAAGTCAATTTTATTTGTATAGCACATTTAAAAACAACCCACGTTGACCAAAGTGCTGTACATCTGATTAGGTTCCAATGGGGAAAAAAAAATGAAACATACAGTAGCACGCAAACAGTTCACAGCGCCTCCTCAATGAGCCTCAAACGCTAGGGAGTAGAAATAGGTTTTGAGCCTGGACTTAAAGGAGTCGATGGAGGGGGCAGTTCTGATGGGGAGAGGGATGCTGTTCCACAGTCTAGGAGCTGCAACCGCAAAAGCGCGGTCGCCCCTGAGCTTAAGCCTAGACCGCGGGATAACGGGAGGACAGTGTGTTATCCATGGCCTGCTCATTACTGATGAAGGAAGTGTGAATGGTTTGTATTCAGGTGGCAGTGCATGGCAGGTTTTGAGTCATAGAGTCGTACAGCGTGGAGACAGGCCCTTCGGCCCAACTTGCCCACACCGACCAACATGTCCCATCTTCACTAGTCCCATCTGCCTACGCTTGGCCCATATCCCTTTAAACCTAGCCTATCCATGCACCTGTCCAAATGTCCCTTAAACTGCCTCAACTACCTCCTAAGCCTTCCATACACCCATCAGCCTTTGTGTGAAAAAGTCACCCCTCAGGTTCATATTAAATCTTGCCCTCCTCACCTTAGTGCAGCGGTCTTACTCTTCTGCTAATCGTGATATATAACAAGGAGCAGCCATGTGTCTGTGATGACCATGTCTGCAGGAGATGTGTCCTATCTACAGGATCGGTGGGATCAGTGGCTGGATAGACTGAGGAGCATACAGGAGACAGAGAGAGTTATGGACAGTGGTTTCAGTGGGGGTCAGCCAGATGGAGAGGTGACCACCCGGAGAGGCAGGCCGGTAATGCAGGAGTCCCCCGTGGCTCGACATCCTTCTCAAACAGGTGCACCTCATTGAAGTATCTCAAATTATGAGAGGCATAAATAGGCGAGCCACTCATCACCTATTTCCCAGGATGGACATGTCGAAGACTGGAGGGCACAGCTTTAAGGTGAGAGGGGCAACGTTTAAAATGAGCTGTGTGAGGCAAGTTTTTATTTTACACAAGGGGTGGTGGTGCAGGTAGATACAATACAATGGTGTTTAAGAGGCTTTTAAATAGGCTCACGGATTTGCTGGAAAGGGAGGGGGATATGGATCATGTGCACACAGAGGAGGTTGGTATCACTTAGTGTCATGTGTGGAAGGAACTGCAGATGATGGTTTACACCGACGATAGACACAAAATGCTGGAGTAACAGCGGGACAAGCAGCATCTCTGGAGAGAAGGAATGGATGACATTTCAGGTCGAGTCTGAAGAAGGGTCTCGACCCGAAACGTCACCCATAACTTAGTATCAAGTTCGGCACGGACATTGTGGGCTGAAGGGCCTGCCCCTGTGCTGTACTGTTCTATATTCCATGAATGGTGGAGAGGTTGTGCTCCAGATCCATTAACGGATACTTATACAGTGGAACCTGCCAGGGCTCTCACTATTTCCATTGTCCGACTATTGCAACAGATCTTGGTTAACCACAGTCTAGACCACTTTTTTTGTTGTTGTCTTGTGAACAGTCATTGCTTGAGCAGCAAAGCCTGATCAATGTAGTCCAAGTCCTAGCCATGAGTCAACGTCATCCCACATCATATCCCCTGGGCCAGTCCCAACCCCCTTTACTGAGTTTGTTACTCCCCCACTACATTGCTCACACATCCCAATGGCCACGAATAGACCCTGGGGGCTCGAAGCTAAATGGGGAAAAATGGCTCCAAGACTTTGTTACGAGCCCCAGTGGTGAGTGTCTGAAACTCACACACATTTGCAGCAATTTCGACCGTGACCTGCATTGTCGCTGGCAAGATAGACCCGAAAAGCTGGAGTAGCTCAGCCTTTTGTGTCCATCTTCGGTGTAAACCAGCATCTGCAGTTCCTTCCTACTCAATGCAGCGGGCGGGTGAGGTTTGCCTTTTGCCATTCTCTCTGCTTTTGCTCTTTTAACATTCTTTTATCCCTTGCACAAATATTTGCCTGGCTTCCCACAGCTGGCGGACTGAACTCAGACCAAGAACAGCAATGGGAAGAGGAAGAGGTCATCGGGTTTGCAAAGGCATTCTGTTATTCAGAAAGGTCCTGGGTAGCAAGGAACTGCAGATGCTGCTTTAAACCGAAGACGGACACAAAAAGCCAGAGTAACTCAGCGGGACAAGAAGCTTCCCTGGGGGGAAGGAATGGGTGACGATTGGGGTCGTGACTGTAAAAGGGGTCTGAAGAAGGGTGTCGACCTGAAACGTCGCCCATTCCTTCCCTCCAGAGATGTTGCCTGTCCCACTGAGTTATTCCAGCTTTTTGTGTCTATCAAAAAGATATCAGTCACAGCTTTGGAAATGTTGACTGGCCTTCACTCTAGGCCAGCTTTGAGAGGGAGCGTCTAAGGTTCTCACCTCCCATTGGGTGAAGAGGTGATTCCTGAACTCTTTGATCTGGTGTTGAGGTTATGCCCCCTTGCTCTGAACCATCATTGAAGGAAAGCGTTTCTCTGCATCTCTCCATTCAATAGACAATAGACAATAGATAATAGGTGCAGGAGGAGGCCATTCGGCCCTTCGAGCCAGCACCGCCATTCAATGTGATCATGGCTGATCATTCTCAATCAGTACCCCGTTCCTGCCTTCTTCACGCCTAGTGTCACATCAAACAGCCCGATTAAATCGCTCCTTAATCTTCTCGGTGTAGAAACAAGGGACCTGCAGATACCAGGTGAACAAGATGCTGGAGTAACTCAGCAGGTCAGGCAGCATCCTTGGAGAACATGGTTAAGCGACATTTTGGGTCGGGACCCTTCTTCAGATCTGACCCGAAATGTCGCCCCTCCATGTTCTCCAGGGACGCTGCCTCACCTGCTGAGTTACTCCAGTGTTTTGTGTCTTTCCTCAAGATTCTCCTCCATGGCCTGCCATTCTGTGGAGACAGCCCTCATGTTTTACCTGCAGGATCACTGTGGGGGAGGGGACGCCGAGAACGAAGAGGGACCAACATGACTCTAATGAGTACTTTTGTAACTTTGTTGGCGCCAAAAACGTGGCGACGCTTTTGTGTACTTCGCCTATTGTACGCAAAAACAAAGCATTTCACCATACCTAAGTACGTGTGGCAACAAAGCATCATTGAATCATTGGTGTACCTGCACTGCATCATCGCGAAGGAAAGGGTCTCCTTCATGTACGAAACGACCATTATCCCAGGTGAAATCATGGGCCTCCTCCAGTGCCATAGTGAGGCCCACCGGAAATTGGAGGAACAGCACCTCATATTTCGCCTGGGCAGCTTGCAGCCCAGCGGTATGAACATCGACTTCTCCAACTTTAGATAGTTCCTCTGTCCCTCTCTTCCCCTCCCCCTTCCCAGATCTCCCTCTATCTTCCTGTCTCCACCTATATCCTTCCTTTGTCCCGCCCCCCCTGACATCAGTCTGAAGAAGGGTCTCGACCCGAAACGTCGCCCATTCCTTCTCTCCCGAGATGCTGCCTGACCTGCTAAGTTACTCCAGCATTTTGTGAATAAATTATTCCAGGTGACGTCTACTTAGAACTATACCACCATGTCCAAACCTTCCATTTTGACCCACAATGAGAGATATGGCAGTACTGCCTTTGTTTAAAAATATATATATATTTTGCTTCTACCTTCTCAACATTTGGGAAAATACTCTTGCAGATTGTTCTGGGGTCACCTGTCGGCCATCTTATCCTTCTTTACTCTGAAGTCTATCTGCCACCATTGCCCTCACTCTCTCTGTCCATTTCCCTTTGAAACCTTCTGCTCTTCTCTGACTAAGAGTGTGTTCTGAATGCTGAAACAGCAACATCGACTCTTCCGTCCAAAAGAAGCAAGTGCAACAATGTGCGTTCTTGGGTTGACTCGTCCAAAAGATCCATTTGAGGAATTAATTGAGTGCAATTTGCACCATTGCATCATCGAAATAATTCCCTCGCCTATTCATGTTGCGGAATCTATCTTGTGCTGATCACAAAATAACTCCAGCTGCATTTGTTGGCTTGGTTAAACCCTGATGGTATTTTGATTGTCAGAGCAATGCGTTTTGAGAAGAAGGAATCCTCCCTGCTGTTGGAAGTGAGGCCATGCATCAATACACCTCCGTCCTCCAGCCCATTGATCTATGCCTTTACACAGTGTAACAAATCTTCATGGAAACATTTCCATTCCTTGAGAGAAGCAAGGGAAAAAAGCAGCATTTTTGGCTTGTAATGATGGTTCCCATTGCTCTCAATCTGTGCATGGCCAGGTATTTGTGGCCATAAGTAATTTTCTGAATCAAAGGCTCATATCATAAGGCTGAAGCTTTCTGAAGAGCTCCAATGTTGAATTAGTTGCCTTTCCATCAGTGATTTATTGCCAGAGAATCACCACCTCGGGATTTACTGAACAGAGTGATACAGTGTGGAAACAGGCCCTTCAGCCCAACTTGCCCACACCGGCCAACATGTCCCATCTACACTAGTCCCACCTGCTTGTATATCCCCCTAAACTTGTCATATCCATGTACCTGTTCAAATGTTTCTTAAACGTTGCCATACACCCTACCTGAACTACCTACTTCGGCAGCTCGTTCCATACACCCACCACCCTGAATCTGACATGGTGGCTGCCCTCTTCACCTCCCTCCTGAACAGCAAGATCAACCTGCCTTTGTCAAATGGCCACAAGGTGGGGTGGAACAAGGGAACAAAACTAAGATCCGGTCGGGGAGGTTGAGAGGCAGCAGGAATCCAATGTCACCTTGTTCAAATACTTGAAGACCTTTGCCACGATCCGAAGCAAAAGGGATTTGCCAAGGTGTCATTTGATGCACAAAGACCAACCTCCGCAAGGAGGGGACAAGGATTACCTGAACGTACAAAGGCAGCGGAAAAATGACTATCCTGCTATTTAATATCGTGGCTAATGTTCTCACTCTGCTGAAATACCCCACCCTCCCCCGATGCAGGAGCTTGATCGCCCCGACGAGGAAGGCTCGCCTCTGGCTACGGGAGTCAAGATCGTCCCGTCAACGGAAGGTTAGAAGTCCCCGACCGCTGGAGGACAAAGAAGGGAGAGATTGAACTTTTTTTCCGCCTTCCATCACAGTGAGGAATGTGGAGGAGTCACTGTGGTGGATGTTCATGTTAAAATGTATTTTGCGTGTCCTGTTGCTTTTTATTGTTATGACTGTACGGCAAATGAAATTCCTCATATGTTGCAAAACATACTTGGCTGATAAAGTACGCTTGTGACTGTGATTGACTGTGAATGTGATTCTACATCTCAATCCGAAATGCAAATCCTAGGGTCCGAGCTGGTCAGACATCAGAAGGTTAAAGATTCAAAGAGATCCCCTCTTATGTTCTGGACCAGAGTAACTCAACATCTCTCCAAAGGACTTCCTCCTCATCTTAGGAAACCATCCAGCTAATCTTTACTGTGCAAGTATCTAACCCAAGGCAAGAAGACCTAGACCATACATAGTTTGGTGCAGTTCCACTAATGCTCGACTTCATTTGCCTATCCCTGCTGCCTCCACTGCAGGTCTTCACCCGGTTGGTATCTAATTCTGCCATGATCCTGCACTGCCCGTGATATTCTTCACTGCACTCGACACTGATCTCACTGACACTGATCTCACTGACACTGATCTCACTGACACTGATCTCACTGACACTGATTTGTTTAGTTTAGAGATACAGCGTGGAAACAGGCCCTTCGGCCCTTCGGCCCGCGCCGACCGGCGATCCCCGCACACTAACACTATCCTACGCACACTAGGGATAATTTACATTTACACCAAGCCAATTAACCTACAAACTGTGCGCCTTTGGAGTGTGGGAGGAAACCGGAGCACCCGGAGAAAACCCACGCAGGTCACGGGGAGAACGCACGGACTCCGTACAGGCAAGCGCCCGTTGTCAGGATCGAACCCGGGTCTAGGGCGCTGTAAGGCAGGTCTCCACATTGATGGTGTACGCCTCTACAACCACCTTACAACTTACCTTCCCACATCCCCATCTTTGATCAGTCGACGTGGATGCACTATATAACCAGTCTCTCCATGCAAACCATTATATTGATTGGAAGCAGATGACATTCAAGCATCGATCATTGCAGGAGTCCTCTAATTAAAGCTTGCCCATCTATTTAATTTTCTATTTTCTGTCCATTAATTGTATGACCATTATTTTCCAAAGGACACTTCCTATTACTAATACCCGTTCCATCAAAAGGCATTGGTTGTAAAATAGACGACTGTCCAGTTGGATCCTTGGCACGCTGGTCCGGAAGTGGATGCTTTGCAAGCTTTGTGTGGCCGTCTCAAAGGCACAGGGCAAAATGCAAGGGGAAAATTCTTACCTGGGAAAAAACTGGGAGACAAACAAATGGCCTTACCTGGGTACAACTGTTTGGTTTGTGCACTGAGCTGGGCAAGTCTTGTCACCTTATAGGCAACATCTGGAGTGCTGGTCAATTTTCTGTTGGGACAAAGTCCAGTTACTTTCTCTATTCCATCGGGTAAAGTTTGAAGTTGTAGAATCTTCAGGATGTCCACTGGCTCCACTGTTGAAAGAAGAGAAGATGATTAAAATCCAGCTCACGCCAACCCAAACTCTCTGCAAACCTGCCCTCCCACCTTCCCTCATTTAAATCAGGCACTAAATTAGATTTACAGAGCATTCGACCGCTTGACAGGAATGTACGCATGCAAACGTTTTACTCGGAGAGATACATCTTGTCAGGGGTTGTGGGGAGAAGGCAGGAGAATGGGGGCTGAGAGGGAAAGATAGATCAGCCATGATTGAATGGCGGAATAGACCTGCAGGGCAGAATGGCCTAATTGTGCGCCTGGAACCTATGTATTTTAACAACTGACTTGGTTGAATCGGTGAAGCTCACAATGCTGAGTGAGCATGTAAGAAGGGTCTCCCATTGCCTCTCTCCTAGATGCTGCCTGACCTGCTGAGTTACTCCAGCATTTTGTGATACAATGCTGAGTGAGTTCATTTGGCCAAGTGTCGATGGCCACTCATTGGAAACCATACAAATCTCGTCCCCTGTAGCCCTGTACAATTCCCACTTCCAGCAGGTACGAAATCTACTTCCACACGCCTTTCAGACAACGCGTTCGGATTGCAACAACTCCCAGCGTATAAAGTTTCTTTGTGAAGCCGCATGGTGTCTTTGAAGTCCTGATGCGGCATTTTAGGACTTTGGTAGGGCCACATTTGGAGTGTTGCGTGCACCTTACGGGAAGGACGTGGAGTCTTTGGAAAGGGTGCTGAGGGGGTCTACGAGACGGTGCCTGGATTAGGGGGCTATCAGCTGCAGGGAGAGGTTGGACAGACTTGCATTGTTTTCTCCAGAACGCCGGAGGGTTGCGGGAAGACTTGATGGAAGAATATAAAATGATGAGAGGCATGGATAGGGTAATCAGTGATAATCTTTTTCCCCCCAGGATGGAGAAAGGGCAGAGCTTTCAGGTGAGAGGAGCAAAGTTTAAAGCAGATGTGTGGAGAAATTCTTTTTTTACACAGAGGGCACCTGGAATATGCTGGCGATTACAACAGCTAGGTAGTGGCATTCATAAGACTTTTGGATTGCCACATGGATATGCAGGGAATGGAGGAACATGGGGTACGTGCAAGTGTATAAGTGGTGATCTTGGCATCCCTCTCTTTCCTCTCCCTTCCCAGTTTTCCCACTGTCCTCCTGTCTCCGACTACATCCTATCTTTGTCCCGCCCCCTCCCCTGACGTCAGTCTGAAGAAGGGTCTCGACCCGAAACGTCACCCATTCCTTCTCTCCTGAGATACTGCCTGACCCGCTGAGTTGCTCCAACATTTTGTGTTTACCTTCGGTTTTGAACCAGCATCTGCAGTTATTTCCCTACAGATCTTGGCACCAAGCTCGGCACAGGCATTTAGGGCCGAAGGGCCATGTTCTTGTGCTGTACTGCTCTATGTTACCTCATATCGGGTTCATAAGGTCATGGAGTCAAAAGAGATAGGGGTAGAATTAGGCCATTCGGCCCATCAAGTCCACTCCGCCATTCAATCATGGCTGATCTATCTCTCCCTCCCAACCCCATTCTCCTGCCTTCTCCCCATAACCTCTGACACCCGTACTAATCAAGAATCTATCTATCTCTGTCTTAAAAATATCCACTGATTTGGCCTCCACAGTCTTCTGTGGTAAAGAATTCCACAGATTCACCACCACAAAGAAGGTAATTTGAGGATAACCTTAAATGTGTCTTCTGGCTTTTAAGAAGAGCCACCTACTTGTGAATAAGTTTCTCATTATTTATTCATTTTTTCTGCCATAACTATGAATAGCTCTAAAAAGTCCACTCCAATATCTCCAGGTCTTCTACAAAATTCCCTCTCATGAGGTAACACTGATTTCACTTTTAAAAATAATTTTAAAATACTACCACACTTGAAACACATAATCTTCTGCACGTCAGGAATTCTACACTCCTGGGATTATCAGCCTACTTTCATAGCTTGGTTTAATTTTGAGACACAGCATGGAAACCGGCCTGTCGGATCCACTGAGTCCACTCCGGACCAGCGATGACCATTTCACACTAGTTCTATGTTATCCCATTTTCTCATCCACTCCTTATACAGTGGGTGCAATTTACAGAACCTGCAATTGTCCTCCACCACATATATGCCTATACCCCAAAGGCAACTTTTCCAATCTTCATGTGGCTCCACTTCAAAAGCCCTTTGGAACATCTTGAAACCATGCACCACAGAAATGCAAACATTTATTTCTATATTTCCTTTCTGAATCACATAAAGTACTCCAGATGGGACTAATCAGGGTGTTATATTACTGTAAAGTCCCCCTGTGCTTTCTATCTGGAAAATAATGTTATAATTTCAGTGGTTTTGCAAATTGATTTGGTGGGAGAGTCCACTATAGATTAAACAAACTCCACTAATTGATCATTACATAGATTGGAAATAGATGAGGTTCAAGTATTGAGCATTGCAGGAGTCCACTGATTGAAGCTTGCCAATCCATTTATTTCTATTGGTCTAAAGAAGGGTTCCAAAATGTCACCCATCCTTTTTCTCCAGAGATGCTGCCTGACCCGGAGGTGTGGAATTCTCTGCCTCAGAAGGCAGTGGAGGCCAGTTCGTTGGATGCTTTCAAGAGAGAGCTGAATAGAGCTCTTAAGGATAGCGGAGTGAGGGGGTATGGGGAGAAGGCAGGAACGGGGTACTGATTGAGAGTGATCAGCCATGATCGCATTGAATGGCGGTGCTGGCTCGAAGGGCTGAATGGCCTACACCTGCACCTATTGTCTATTGTCTATTGACCCGCTGAGGTACTTGCCACCTTCCCCCCAGCTCACAATGAACCATTCTACATTTCCTTATAGACACAAAATGCTGGAGTAACTCAGCGGGTCAGGCAGCATCTCTGGAGAGAAGGAATGGGTGACGTTTTGGGTCGAGACCCTTCTTCAGACTGATGTCAGGGGAGGGGGCGGGACAAAGATAGGATGTAGTCTGAGTCAGGAAGACTAGTAGGAGAACTGGGAAGGGGGAGGGGATAGAGAGGGAAAGCAGGGACTATCTGAAGTTGGAGAAGTCAATGTTCATACCGCTGGGGTGTAAATTGCCAAAGCAAAATATGAGGTGCTGTTCCTCCAATTTGCACTGGGCCTCACTCTGACAATGGAGGAGGCCCAGGATAGAAAGGTCAGATTGGGAATGGGAGGGGGAGTTGAAGTGCTGAGCCTATCGAGAGATCAGGTTGGTTGAGACGGACTGAGCAGAGGTGTTCCACATTTCCTTATCCTCATCCGCTTTGATCTCTCGTTCCAACCTTACCCTTCCATATTTCTAGACTCCCTCTCCCCCCGACTCTCAGTCCGAAGAAGGGTCTCGACCCGAAAGGTCGCCCGTTCCTTCTCTCCAGAGAATCTGCCTGACCCCTCTGAGTTACTCCGGCACTTTGTGTCTATCTTCCTCTAACGGATAGACTGACTCTGGGATTGAATGATCCTACACAAGCTCTGGTTGGAATGATACAAGTTGTTAAGCAGAGTTTAGAGCCTTGGGCTTTCCAGCTGTTTCTCGTGTGCAGGTGTGCTTGTTTAAGCTGCACTTATCTTCCAGCCAACAAGGAGTTCAAACAGCTGAGACACAAGCCTGCAATCTTTCAAATAAAACCCACTACACCAGGAATGAAATTGTAATCAATAAAGCACAAATTAAATAAAAAGCAACAACTCATTGCAGGAAGGTGTGGTGCTGGTACCACCTTCTGTTACGTACACAGCAAACAGCAGTTCAAATTTAGGTTTAGGATTATTATTGTCACGTGCACTGACGTACTGCGAAAAGCTGTTATAGAGTCCTAGAGTCATACAGCGTGGAAATAGCCCCTTCAGCCCAACTTGCCAACACCGACAAACATATCCCATCTACACTTGTCCCATCTACACTTGTCCCATCTGCCTGCATTTGGCCCATTCCTTCTAAACCTGTCCTATCCATGGACCTGTCTAAATGTTTCACATGCTATTCAATCAAATCAGATAATACACCAACATAACCACAAGCAAGCCATACTCAAATATAATAGGTAGAACAATGGGAAGATACAGAGTGCAGAATATCAGTTCTCAGCATTGTAGATCAACAGTTCCAGAGACAACTTAGGTTGTCAAGTTAGGAACAGGGGACATACAATGAGATCTGGGTGTCTTAGTGCATCAGTCACTGAAAGGAAGCATGCAGGTACAGCAGGCAGTGAAGAAAGCCGATGGAATGTTGGCCTTCATAACAAGAGGAGTTGAGTATAGGAGCAAAGAGGTCCTGCAGTTATACAGGGCCCTAGTGAGACCGCACCTGGAGTACTGTGTGCAGTTTTGGTCTCCAAATTTGAGGAAGGATATTCTTGCTATTGAGGGCGTGCAGCGTAGATTTACTAGGTTAATTCCCGGAATGGCGGGACTATCATATGTTGAAAGACTGGAGCGACTAGGCTTGTATACACTGGAATTTAGAAGGATGAGAGGAGATCTTATCGAAACGTATAAGATTATTAAGGGGTTGGACACGTTAGAGGCAGGAAACATGTTCCCAATGTTGGGGGAGTCCAGAACAAGGGGCCACGGTTTAAGAATAAGGGGTAGGCCATTTAGAACTGAGATGAGGAAAAACATTTTCAGTCAGAGAGTTGTGAATCTGTGGAAATCTGCCTCAGAAGGCAGTGGAGGCCAATTCTCTGAATGCATTCAAGAGAGAGCTGGATAGAGCTCTTAAGGATAGCGGAGTCAGGGGGTATGGGGAGAAGGCAGGAATGGGGTACTGATTGAGAATGATCAGCCATGATCACATTGAATGGCGGTGCTGGCTCGAAGGGCTGAATAGCCTCCTTCTGCACCTATTGTCTATTGTCTATTGTCTACAACGTCCAATGTCCACAATGGGGTACATGTGGATTGGACAGTACCCTAGCTTATGGAAGGACCATTCAGAAACCTGATGACAGAGGGGAAGAAACTGCTCCTGAGAACAATTCCCTCCCAAATGTTTAGGAAGGAACTGCAGATGCTGGTTTACTCCAAAGATGGACACAGAATGCTGGAGGGACAAGCTGAGTTACTCCAGAATTTTGTGTCCCTTCTCTCCAGAGATGCCGCCTGTCCTCCACCATTTTGTGTCCCTTCTCTCCAGAGATGCTGCCTGTCCTGCCGCATTACTCCAGTATTTTGTGTCCACCCTCCCACACGTTGCTGCTGTGTGGACCGACCGCCTGTGCCCAGTGTGGGCTGCCGAATGTGTCCTGTGCAACTCACCAGCTGCACCACACCTGTCTGCAGACTGCAGCTGCCTCCACCTTCAAAGCCCGACTCCACCGCTGGCTTTGAAAGCGGAACAAACAAAACCACACCGTTTGAGAAGTCAAGTCAAGTCAAGTCAAGTCAATTTTATTTGTATAGCACATTTAAAAACAACCCACGTTGACCAAAGTGCTGTACATCTGATTAGGTTCCAATGGGGAAAAAAAAATGAAACATACAGTAGCACGCAAACAGTTCACAGCGCCTCCTCAATGAGCCTCAAACGCTAGGGACTTAAAGGAGTCGATGGAGGGGGCAGTTCTGATGGGGAGAGGGATGCTGTTCCACAGTCTAGGAGCTGCAACCGCAAAAGCGCGGTCACCCCTGAGCTTAAGCCTAGACCGCGGGATAGTGAGTAGCTCCAAGTCGGCCGACCTGAGGGACCTGGAGTTAGAGAGGGGGGTTAGAAGATTTTTGATGTAGGGGGGGGAATGTCCATTTAGGGCTTTATACGTGAATAGGAGGAGCTTGAAGTTGATTCTGTACCGTACAGGGAGCCAGTGGAGGGAGGCCAGAATCGGGGTGATGTGGTCCCTTTTACGGGTACCCGTCAAGAGTCTCGCTGCAGCGTTTTGGACCAGTTGCAGGCGGGACAGGGAAAATTGGCTGATCCCAGTGTATAGGGAGTTGCAGTAGTCTAGGCGGGAGGAAATGAAAGCGTGAATGTGTCGTCGAATTGGAGGAATTGGAGGTGTTGTGCTGCAATGATAGTGTCTGTTTCACGGGGGATGCTATCTCTCTCTTTCCCAAACTTGCTGCCTCAAAGCGAGCTGACATCCGGCCGACCGAGACTGCTCTGCCCACTGCTCACTTCATGGCTGCAAAGCTCTGGAGATCTCCATTGCTGCTAGGGGTTGCCAACTATCTCACTCCCAAATACGGGACAAGGTGACGTCACCGCCCCGCGCCCCACGCGACCTCACCCAGCCAGTGGCCACGTGCTCCCGCTCCACCATTAATGGCCGCCCGGGCCGGGAGGCGGGTTGCTACGCTGTCCCTCATTGCTACTCGATTAAAAACTTTCAATAACACAAATTAAAGTGGCAAGTTCCCACTAATTAGCTCTTCCCCACAATGCCCCAGTCATTATGTAACATGCCTTCCCACCCACTACAGTACCGAACAATCCTTCCTCACCTAGTACCAGCAAAATCAGAAGTGACTGAGGAAAGATATTGTCAGTCTCAGAATCACTGATGGTCTTTGCTGTCGAACCTATACCCCAGTGAGGGTCAGTGTGTGTGTGGGGCCTGTACCCCAGTGAGGGTCAGTGTGTGTGTGTGGGGCCCGTACCCCAGTGAGGGTCAGTGTGTGGGGCCCGTACCCCAGTGAGAGTCAGTGTGTGGGGCCCGTACTCCAGTGAGGGTCAGTGTGTGTGTGGGTCCTGTTTCTGGTTGTGTTAATTGCATGCTAATTTTGTCCGCCCTAGGCAAGGGTGAACACTGATCAAAAGTACCCTGACACCTCCAAACTTATGAAAGGTGTGATGTGAATAGGTCTCCCTATTCTCCGTTTACCTCATATTTTGAAGATTGTGTTAATTTATCGGGATGCATCACAGCCTGGTTTGGGAACAGCTCCATCCAAGACCGCAAGAAATTGCTGTGAATTGTGGGCGCAGTCCAGACCATCACACAAACCAACCTCCCTTCCGTTGACTCCATTTACAGCTCACGCTGCCTCGGCAAGGCCAGCAGCATAATCAAGGACGTGTCGCACCCCGGCCACTCCCTCTTCTCCCCTCTCCCATCGGGCACGAGGTACAGAAGTGTGAAAATGCACACCTCCAGATTCAGGGACAATTTCTTCCCAGCTGTTGTCGGGCAACTGAATCATCCTACCACAACCAGAGAGCAGTGCTGAACTACTATCTACCTCATTGGTGACCCTCGGACTATCATTGTTTGGACGTAATGTTATTCCTTCATCGTGTATCTGTACACTGTGAACGGCTCGGTTGTAATCATGTATTGTCGTTCCGCTGGCTGGTTAACATGCAACAAAAGCTTTTCACTGTACCTCACTCAGTACACGTGACAATGAACTAAACTGAAAGTGAAATTTCCATCATTACAACTCAATGATATTTCTTATCACCACACTGCCAGTTGATCCTGGAAACGCTGGGAACCTTACTCCCAATCTATCCCGGTTCCATCAACGTTCAGCTCCCCACCATCTCCAGACTGTGGTGCGCAGTTCCAACTCACAGCTTGTCACCCTGGAGTCACTTTATGACCAGCCTGCTCCTGACCTCTCTGCACCACGAATGATGAAAAGACAACGTTTGAGCCAGCACCACCATTCAATGTGATCATGGCTGATCATTCTCAATCAGTACCCCGTCCCTGCCTTCTCCCCATACCCCCTGACTCCGCAATCCTTAAGAGCTCTATCTAGCTCTCTCTTGAATGCATTCAGAGAATTGGCCTCCACTGCCTTCTGAGGCAGAGAATTCCACAGATTCACAACTCTCTGACTGAAAACGTTTTTCCTCATCTCCGTTCTAAATGGCCTACCCCTTATTCTTAAACTGTGGCCCCTTGTTCTGGACTCCCCCAACATTGGGAACATGTTTCCTGCCTCTAACGTGTCCAACCCCTTAATAATCTTATACGTCCAACTTCTTTCTCCAGAGATGCTGCCTGACCCTCGCATCCCTCAACCTCAGTCTAACCAGTGGTACCAGTCTTATCTCCAAACTCCACCACACGACTGCACCAGCACACACTGCACACAGCTGCTATTTCATGGGCATTCCTGTTCATTTGCAACACAAGGTTCGATCCTGACTACGGGTGCTGCACTGTAAGGAGTTTGTACGTTCTCCCCGTGACCTGCGTGGGTTTTCTCCGAGATCTTTGGTTTCCTCCCACACTCCAAAGACATACAGGTATGTAGGTTAATTGGCTGGGTAAATGTAAAAATTGTCCCTAGTGGGTGTAGGATAGTGTTAATGTGCGGGGATCGCTGGGCGGCACGGACTTGGAGGGCCGAAAAGGCCTGTTTCCGGCTGTATATATATGATGATATGATATGAACCCAAATTCTCTTTGGTGGAAAAAGACTCCTGATTTTTTTTCAAATATTCCCAAACGTTCGCCATGGCACTGGGGTTTACCCTATTGCCCTCTACTGATCTCTAAAGAGGGGGACAGATGATGGAACTGTGTGTGGGCAACTGCGATGTAGCGTCAGAAACAAGTGTAGACGATGGAGATTGGGGCAAGCTGAGAAGAGATGAGATAGTGGAAGCGGACACAAAATGCTGGAGTAACTCAACGGGACAGGCAGCATCTCTGGAGAGAAGGAATGGGTGACGTTTCGGGTCGAGACCCTTCTTCAGACCCTTGTTGAGTCTGAAGGAGGGTCTCGGCCCGTAACGTCACCCATTCCTTCTCTCCAGAGATGGCGCCAGTCCCGCTGAGTTACTCCAGCATTTTGTGTCTATCTTCGAATTAAACCAGCATCTGCAGTTCTTTCCTACGCAGATAGTGGAAGCCAACAGGTTTGGGGGGCACAGTGGCACATGTGGTAGAGTCGCTGCCTCACAACGCCAGAGACCCCGGTTCGATCCTGACCTCGGGTGCTGCCTGTGAGGAGTTGGCACGTTTGCCCAGTGATTGCGTGGGTTTTCTTCAGGTGCTCCAGTTTCCTGAAGATGCACGATATGTAAGCTAGCTGGCCTCTGTAAAATTGCCCCTATTGGTTTGGGAGTCGATGGGAATGTGGGATAACATAGAACTGGTGTGAACAAGTGATTGATGTGCAGTCAGTGCGCTGAAGGGCCTGTTTCCATGCTGTATCTTTCAATGATTCAATGAAGCTGAACTGACTGGCATCAGAGACTGAACAAAGGGCTGTTATTGTGTAGGAAGGAACCGCAGATGCTGATTTACACCAAAGATAGACACAAAAAGCTGGAGTAACTCAGCGGGTCTGGCAGCATCTCTGGAGAAAAGGAATAGGAGATGTTTCAGGTCAAGACCATTCTTCAGACTGGGGTCTCGACCCGAAACGTCATCTATTCTTTTTCTCCAGAGACGCTGCCTGACCCACTGGGTAACTGCAGCTTTCAGTGTCTATCAAGGACTGTTATGAATGGCTTGGAATAAAAATATAGAAACATAGAAAATAAGTGCAGGAGTAGACCATTCGGCCCTTCGAGCCAGCACCGCCATTCAATATGATCATGGCTGATCGTCCTAAATCAGTAACCTGTTCCGGCTTTTTCCCCATATCCCTCGATACCCTTAGCCCTGAGAGCTAAATCTAACTCTCTCTTCAAAACATCCATTGTATTGGCCTTCACTGCCTTCCATAGCAGGGAATTCCACAGATTCACAACTCTCTGGGTGAAAAAGTTTTTCCTCATCTCAGTCCTAAATGGCCGAACCCTTATTCTTCAACTGTGACCCCCTGGTTCTGGACTCCCTCAACATCGGGAACATTTTTCCCGCATCTACCCTGTCCAAACCTCTAAGAATTTTATATGTTTCTGTAAGATCCCCTCTCATCCTTCTAAATTCCAGTGAATATAAGCCCGGCCGACTCATTCTTTGGACCAGAGATGAAGGGCGTGCGTACAATGTGATCGCAATCAGGGGACTTCAACAGCTAGAATCCGAAGGCAGATGTTAGGGGAGCTCACTCTCAGGGAGGGGAGTGATGGGACTGTCAGCCGAGGAGAAGAAGCAGTCCAGATAATGGCTGAATGTGTCTTGCGAGAGAGATTTGCCAGAACAAACCCACGCTCGCCTTTAAAGGACAAGAGCACAGAGAGAGAGCTGTGTGACTCTGCTCCCTCCAGTGGGCGGTTAGCTATTCCAAATAACCTAACAGAAATGTCAAAGGCAAAACGTGAATCGAACGTCATGTATCTCCAATCCTGGGCATAAAGGGCTGAGTTGTTTCAAGCGTGCCCCATGAGCAGATTATTCCACTCAAATGCTACAGAGCCGATGGATTGCCTGGGGAACAATACTTTCAGAACAGGACACGTTGTTTCAGAATCTGCTGCCGCCAGTAGGTCATGGTTTGGATGTTGGATGTCTGCCCAACATAACCCCCACAGTAATCATTCCTGGAGATCCAGGGACTTTCCCTGCACACCAGGGTGTAACGGTTACCCGAACAGCCCACGCTGTGGTCAGACTACACCTTGAGAAGCATCTGCTACTCTGCCCAACCAATGGAAAGGACTAAGAAGCATTGGGTCCAAGAACAATGTATAAAGATGATGCAAAGATTGCAAGTAATATGATATTTCAGAAAGGGTGGGCAGTCATCTGTCTTGACCAGTCAGCTCCAATAAAGGTCTTTGAAATTATGAAAGGTTTCATAAGGCCATAAGTGATAGGAACAGAATTAGGCCATTCGGCCCATCAAGCCTACTCCGCCATTCAATCAAGGCTGATCTATCTCTCCCTCCTAACCCCATTCTCCTGCCTTCTCCCCGTAACCCCTGACACCCGTACTAATCAAGAATCTATCTATCTATCTATTTCTGCCTTAAAAATATCCATTGATACCTTCAGTAGACAGTGGAGAAACTTGAGACCATCAGAACAGAACAGTCAGCAAGAAATTAAACGGGGGATTCAAAGAAACCTCTTTGCCCCGTGATGTGGGGAGGAGGTGGAACTTTCTACCACGGATGTGGTTCAGGCAAAGAGCATTCATGCCTCTGAGGATTTCTGGCTTATTGACTCCCCAACAAATGTGGTGCAAAGTGCCAAATAGCACACTTAACGCAAAATCCCAGGGAAAGTTTGTGCCTGGGAGATTTCATTGGGAGTTATCAAACTATCAGAGAAATGTTGAACAGTCTGCTGTTACGTTGACAGTCCTGAGGGCACGGTTATGCTAAACCAACAGGTCAAACCCTCTCCTGAGGGAAAAGACAGAACTTCGGCAGGTGTAGAAAGGAACTGCACATGCTGGTTTACACCGAAGATAGACATAAAGTGCTGGAGTAGCCCCAAGTGCAGGTCAGACAGCATCTCTGGAGAAAAAGGATGGGTGACATCTCGGGTCGGGACCTTCTTCGGACTGACAGTAGAGGGGAGGGAACTGGAGGTAGGGAAAGGCCGGAACGAATCAGGGTCGGCGACAGATGACTAAGGAAGGGTGGAGCCCACAATGGCCCATTGTTGGCTGGGGAAGAGGTGATAACGAAGGGGTGCAAAGATGCGAACGGTGCAACAGTAGGACTAAGGTGGGAGAGGGGTGGAGGGGGGGGAAGAGGGAATGCAGGAGTTACTTGAAATTGGAGAAATCAATGTTCATACCGCTGGGTTGTAATCTGCCCAAGCCAAACATGAGGCTCTGCCCCTTCAATAACATCAGGAGGTTAGAGGGAGACAGTTGAAACAATGGAGTTGATATACGAGTGCATGCCATAATTCAGATCCTGTAACAGTTCGACCAATATCTTGGCTTAAATTCTGGGCCACTGAGTTACTTCAAAAACCTCACAACTCTTAGCATGTGTAAGGGCAGTGAGCAAGAGGAACTGGATACCAAAGTAATTGTCCTTTCTCTGTTCCTTCGACTGTACATCCAAATCTCTTCATCAATGAAGAACTTTGACATTGTTTATCAGTCGTGGTGGGAGATTGCACTGTAACTCATCATCCCACCCGAGACAGTGTACTGAGTTGGGAGCTGGGGGCTGTTGTTGAGGTGCAGGGCTCAGTCTGCCAGTGGGTGGGCAGAGGAGAATTGATATTCCTGTAGCCCAGCGAGCTCGGAAACATGGACAGAGAAAAAGCACAGACCAGAACCCGAAACAGACCCAAAACCTTTTCGGTCAGAGAGTTGTGAATCTGTGGAATTCTCTGCCTCAGAAGGCAGTGGAGGCCAATTCTCTGAATGCATTCAAAAGAGAGCTAGATAGAGGTCTTAAGGATAGCGGAGTCAGGGGGTATGGGGAGAAGGCAGGAACGGGGTACTGATTGAGAATGATCAGCCATGATCAGCCATGATCACATTGAATGGCGATGCTGGCTTGAAGGGCCGAATGGCCTCCTCCTGCACCTATTGTCTATTGTCTAGAAGCACGCAAAGTCACTAAATAAGGTACATGCTTTTATCCTGAGACTGCCCTCACTGGCTCCAGACTCTGCCACTTTGTGGAATCACCTTCTCCACGTCCACTCTATCCAGGCCTTTCACTATTCCATAGGTTTCAATGAGGTCCCCCCTCCTCCTTCTAAACTCCAGTGAGTGGAGGCCCAGTGCTCATCATATGTGATGAAACA